>NC_142462.1:28834915-29137945 GCF_049115385.1 Moschus berezovskii | reverse complement strand
CTCCATTTGGAAAAATTTCTGGAACTTCCCTAGTCTAGAGGTCAGGTAACTCTGGTTAGTCTCTTTTTAGCCCCTATAAAGATCCTGTGAAACCTAAACTAATTGTTCTTATTACCCATCTGATTCTCTCATTGAACTGGTGAGTCACTTAAAAGCCCAGTCCTAGGTCCTATTCACAACTATCTCCCCAAAGCCATCCCATAATAGATTTTCAGATGATCTTTTGAATGACCGAATAACAGATAGCCACCAAAAGGGAAGTTCCAATAAAACACATGCCGCATTTCCAAAGAAATTATATAAAAAGAAAAATAAACAGTCTCTATTTGGTAAATCACAATGAACAGATATCAGTAGAACAAAACAAGTATTTTTATTATCCTTCATAAACTTTGAATAACTTTACCCTCATCCTCATGTCGTCCTCATCTTTTATACTTTCCATTGGCAATATTCCAACATTTTCAACTTTCCAAATGATTCATTAGGCACAGTATGACACTCTTCACATCAGAGTGGCTGTCAAGGGGCAGCCACAGGCTCTGTGTGCTTGATGCTCTTGAGGGTAGTGGATAGCTAGCTTTGACTTTCCAGAGAATGCTTGAGAGTGTAGTCAACAGAATGATGCTCCCCACTCTGCAAGAGGACCGCATCCTCATTTTTGGCATCTGTGAATTATGTTGTTATGTAGCAAAAGAGAAGAGTGTTACAGAGGAATTAAGGCTGTTCATCCACTGACTTTAAAATAAAGAGATTATATTGGGTTAACTGGTTAGGTCCAATGTAATCTCAAGATTCCTTATAATTGGAAGAGGGAATTAGAAGAGAGAAAACCAGAGAGAAGGCGGCATGAGAAAGACCCATGCAAAAGTTGCTGGCTTTGAAAGGGGCCAAGGAGCCAAGCAATGCAAATGGTGTCTGGAAGCTGCAAAAGACAAGGGAATGGGTTCCCCTTCATAACCCCCAGAAAGGAGCATATCCACCAACATTTTGATGTTAGCTTATTCAGACCCACTTTATACTTTTTCCCTCCAGAACTGAAAGATTAACTATTTGTCTTTCCTGCTGATTTTGTGCTAATTTGTTTCAACAATGGAAAACTAATAAAGGGGAGGAGAGTAATAAACCCAGACTATACACGGCAAGCCACTCCAGTACTCTTGCCTAGAAAATCCCATGGATGGAGGAGCCTGGTAGGCTGCAGTCCGTGGGGTCGCTAAGGGTCGGACACGACTGAGCGACTTCACTTTCACTTTTCACTTTCACACATTGGAGAAGGAAATGGCAACCCACTCCAGTGTTCTTGCCTGGAGAATCCCAGGGACGGGGGAGCCTGGTGGGCTTCCGTCTATGGGGTCACACAGAGTCGGACACGACTGAAGTGACTTAGCAGCAGCAGCAGCAGCATACACAATCAGAGAGGAAAGTTGTGAAAGATTCAGCCAGAACAGCATATAAGGACTTTGAAATTTATTCAGAGCGAAGTAGGAAGCCATGGAGGGGTTTTAAACCATAGAATTTTAGAAATTAAACTCAGTCCACTCTGTGGAAGATGGATTATAGGCAAGCTGGGGAATAACACCTATAAAAAGGATGCAGGTAGAAAAAAGAAGGAAACCCAGGAAGAGATGAGGAGAAGAAAAAGAAAAAAGTACCAGAAAGCCAAACCATGTTACCATTAGCTATTTTGAATTTTGGCAGGTCAGGTGATTCATGTGTTTTCTTTTTTCTTTCTTCTGTTTTACAAATTTCTTTGTTGAGCACATTTTATATGGTATGCTAAAAAAAATCAATAAATTGCAAAAAGCATAGAGAATAAATCAGCCACAGATATGAGATAATGAGTGCTATCCTGTGAAGAGAAGAGAAAATGACATTGGGTATCCCATGATGGAATGAAATACAGAAACCGTGGGGGCGATTTCATGGTTGCCTCTGTTCACCTTCATCGTGGCGGGTAAATAGAAGCTGGGCTCTGAGATATTTTTATCATACTGCTGCAAATTCAGGTAAACTGTCTTTTTTGACATGATATCTGAGGTTTTCTATTTTTAAGTGAGCAAATTTATAAGAGTCTTTGTTTCCAAACTGTTCAGTGATTGGTGTTTCTAAGTATAATGTATGCACAAGTTCAACAAATAGCAGTATCTCTAATTTAAATATAAATAAAATTATTTTTCAACAAAGAAGTTCAAAGGACATGTCAGTAGGTGTCTACTGAACTTTTTTCCCTTCTATTTTCTCATCCTAAGAATGATTTAGACACAATCATTCTAGCTTTCTCAATCTGTGGTTTGACCATCCAGAAGGCCCAGTACACTAGATGATTAATTTTTGACCTGGTATTTTGCATCATGTAAAGATGGTCTCAGATGAAACCAGTAGTGGCCAAAGCTCTGCATACTTATTCTGTTTTTAATGAGGGTTTCCCTGGTGGTTCAGACTGTGAAGAATCTGTCTGCAATATAGGAGACCTGGGTTCAATCCCTGCATGAGGAAGATCTTCTGGAGAAGGGAATGACTGAAGTAGGAGCTATTGTCAAGATCAGCACCTCTGAGAAATCTGATTTCAAAACCAGAAACTGCTCATCTCATGGTTTGAAATCAGATAGCAGGTATGCAGAGGCTCTCTCCAAGTGCAGATACGTTAAATAGTTTTCTTAGGATGGTAGTATAATTCATCCAATAAGTAAGACCACCCAGGATCTGAATTAGAATGAGCCATTTAATAACATGTACTTTCACCTGCTGGTTTAAGGATTGATACTCCCCCAGAAAGAATGGTAATAGATATGTTCAAAGATTGGTTCCCTATTTAAAAGTTCCAAAACACTGCTGAAATATACCTTTTACTTTGTACCAGTTTATTTTAAAAAGAACCAGGTTTGAATTGTAGTCAAGCCAAGATATGAGTATGAACAAACAGAGTTCAGCTGACAGAGAATAGGAGTATTGCTGCAACACTTTTCACAGCTTGAATGCACTTAAAATACTGTGAGAGAGACAACCTTACCCTATTCTGCATTCTGAGTCACTGCCGATGGTGCCGCTCCACTTTGCAGGGGAAGACCCAGCAGGAGAAAGAGAAGACAACATAAGTGAGTCGTGTCGTAGCCACCATAGACAAAAGTGCAGTCAAAGAAGAAACTTCTCACAGGGAAGGACTTTTGTACTTCAACATTATAGTTAATATGTTCCCAAAGACATTAACAATTACTTTATAAAACCAAAAATATATTAAACCAAAGTGACATTTCACAAATAAAATGAGTAAGTTGTCATAATTTTCTACTGCTTTTCACAGCATGTTATAGTACATAACATTCAGACTTCAAAAGCAAGCATTTGTACCTCAGAGACTGTGCCTCTTTTGTGAAGAAATTGAATAGGAGGTAAATAGTAGATTTTACTAACAATTTCCAGAAGTTACTCTGTCTGAAATTTCTGAGATTAGCTCTTCACTCTCTGGCCAGTGTTTGCTTTGTTGTCTAAAATAACCTTATAATCTGTTGCTTAGAGAAGCAAAATGTTTAGGGCAACAAGATCTTTGTGCCTACTTATAGAGTTTATGATTTTACTAGTAATGGCAGAATTTTCTGCTTACATTGAATAAATTACCTCGATGTGTTCCTGCTCTTTACTATTAGAAATCTATAAAAATGTCTGAAAATAAAATTTTAAAACAGGAACTTTTGTCTGGGTCATGTAAAAGGGATTATACTGAAAAATTTTCTCATCAAAACAAAAATGGTAGACAGAATTTCAAACTTCTATTAGGCCAAAACTATAGATAACTGTAAGACTGACTGGAGAATTTCCTCTAAGAAGGATTTTTTAAATGATATTTTCAGTTTATTATCTATTTTTGGCTGTGCTGGGTCTTTGCTGCTGCATCGACTTTTCTCTATTTGTGGGAAGTGGGGGCTACTCTCTAGTTGTGATGTGCAGGCTTGTCATTGCAATGGCTTCTCTTGCTGCAGAACATGAGCTCTAGGGCACTTTAGTTGCAGCACATGGGCTCAGCTGCTCTGCAGCATGTGGGATCTTCCTGGACCAAGGATCAAACCCATGCCCTCTTTATTGGAAGGAGGATTCATCACTGAGCCATGAGGGAACCCCCGGAGAAAGATTTAAAATTCCTGAATCAAAACAGTTGGGATTACCAAGGAAAGAGCCAAAATCTGAGAAGACATTTTAGGACCCATTTCACTTCAAACTCATGTCTCCTTGAGATATAAATGAAATTCTTTCTTGTACCTAGGTCAATAATAAAGAAATTCCTTAAATTTACAAGTTAGGAAATGATTTAATGTTTCATCTCTTTGTATTTAACGATGAACAGCATTTGTCTACTTTTCAGATAGTGTGGTATTTTGGCACTTCCTTGCTAATACCCTGTGGGGGTAGGGGGCACAATGGGTCTCTTATTTGTGATCATTTTCCTTGACTATGCAATCCCAGTTCATCCAAGAGTCTGACATTCCCTGATTTAGCTCTACTTAACTCCTGGAAATTAGGTTGCCTTATTATACTATCTGTGGTAAACTGTATTTTTGTTCACAGACGTTCCCCTGATAGAAGAAAAGGATACATTTGCTCCTATGACCTCTTGACCACCTGTGTGACATGAGACCCTTATTGCTGAATAGCATATGAGCAGAAGTAGTTGGTGTCTCCTCTGGGCAGAACCTTCAAAAAGCAATGTATGGTTAGCATGTCTCCCTCCACCCCCATCACAACAGACAGCAGTGTCCCAGATAGTTTGAAGGAAATATGCAGCCAACTTAGAGTTCATCTTGAATGTGCAGCACAGACAAAAATAAGGCTTTTTGGTTGTAAGTCACCAAGAACTTAGGTTCTTTGTGCAACAAGATAAACTAGCCTTTCTTGACAGATTGGTCTCTCATCATTGATCTCTCAGAACCTATGTTTTCCAATGCCAATAGTTAAATCTAAAAAGTCATTCTTTTCAAGATGTTCAGATTGTAGAAGATGAAATAATTAAATTTCAATCAGTCTCTGGAATTCAATTTACTGTCTTTCCCAAAGAAGAATAAGAGATCTAATGCTCACTCCTCTGTTTTCCAAATATCTTGCTTGGAATGCAGTGCCTTGAAAACCCGAGGTTGCTTAGAATAAGGAATACAGCTTTTCACCCTGTACCTGTGTTGGGCTTTGGGGTCAAGCCAGAGCCTCTCTTTCCCTTACTGTGTCTATCCGCATCTTTCCATACATGTGGTTCCATGCTGATGTAATGTATGCCAGATTTATAACAGTGTTACATGCACTTTGGGCTGGGTTATAGCATTTAATATTGTACATTTCCTGATTGTTAGTTAATGAGTTTGTAGTTCAGATTGACCACCCCAGAATAGCAAACATAAAAGACAGAAAAATACGGCTGTTTTTCTTGATACTAATCATACAGATTTGCAAATTCAGTTCAGTTGCTCAGTCGTGTCCGACTTTGTGACCCCATGGACTGCAGCATGCCAGCCTCCCTGTCCATCACCAACTCCTGGAGCTTACTCAAACTCATGGCCATTGAGTCGGTGATGCAATCCAAGCATCTCATCCTCTGTCATCCCCTTCTCCTCTGGCCTTTAATCTTTCCCAGCATAAGGGTCTTTCCAATGAGTTAGTTCTTCTCATCAGGTGGCCAAAGTATTGGAGTTTCAGTCAGCATCAGTCCTTCCAATGAATGTTCAGGACACATTTCCTTTAGGATGGACTGGTTGGATCTCCTTGCGGTACAAGGGACTCTCAAGAGTCTTCTCCAACACCACAGTTCAAAAGCATCAATTCTTCGGCACTCAGCTTTCTTTATAGTCCAACTCTCACATCCATATTGTCTATTAGAAAAACCATAGCTTTGACTAGATGGACCTTTGTTAGCAAAGTAATTTCTCTGCTTTTTAATATGCTATCTAGGTTGGTCATAACTTTTCTTCCAAGGAGCAAGCGTCTTTTCATTTCATGGCTGCAATCACCATCTGCAGTGATTTTGAAGCCCCGACTACCAAAAAGTCTCTCACTGTTTCCATTGTTTCCCCATCTATTTCCCATGAAGTGATGGGACCAGATGCCATGATCTTAGTTTTCTGAATGTTGAGTTTTAAGCCAACTTTTTCACTCTCCTCTTTCGCATTCATCAAGAGGCTCTTTAGTACTTCTCTGCTTTCCGGGTGGTGTCATCTGCATATCTGAGGTTATTGATATTTCTCCCAGCAATCTTGATTCCAGCTTGTGCTTCATCCAGCCCAGCATTTCTCATGATGTACTCTGCATATAAGTTAAATAAGCAGAGTGGCTGATTTGGAACCATGTCTGTTGTTCCATGTCCAGTTCTAACTATTGCTTCTTGACCTGCATACAGATTTACAAAGCCACATTCATATTTTATCAAGGCATTTGCTTAGAAGAGACTAACAATATGTCTCTCTAACCCACTACTCTTATAGAATTTCTTTTGTTACAATTTTGTGGAATTTTTCTTTTTATTTTTAAAGTATAGTGATAAAGAAAGGAATTTAAAAAAGCAAAACTAAAATTCAGACAGTATTTAATGGTATTATCCTTTTTTGTTATGGCATATTACCATGACTTAGAAATTTATAAGTGATTACTCTTCCAAATCACTTATAACATAATATTTTCTGGTTAAATTTGTGTGATTAGTCCATATCTATTATATTCAAAATAGAGCATATAAATTACCTGAAGCATTTATTTTTAATAAAATTTTAGTATGGTGTCTAATATAAATGCATACTTTTTCAAATATATTTTTTGTGTTCAGAAATTGCCTGTGTTCTAGAATGCCTTCAAATACATTTGCTTCAGTTTTGAATATTTTACATTTATTCAGAAATCTTCACTGCATTTTTCCAATTAAAAAATTATCAGTGCGTTTGTCTCATTATTAATATTCTTCTTCCCCTACTCTGAAAAAACACTAAAAACTAGGTGGTTTTTTCAAGCATGAGTCTCTGTTGCAACATTTAAAAACAATTTCTAAAACATCTACAGTAAATGTTGACTTTAATATTAAATCTATCAATTGCTTCCAGATCTATAGGCATTTTCAAAGACTGTTTCTATAATAAACCATGTGTCTTGGGAAATTAGGAGAAATCTGTTCTTAGATCCTGAAGAGCTATGCCAAAGAACAGCATGCTACAAACAGTACTCCAAAACTCTGTTGTCGTCACATCTTTCTGTATCACTGTATGTGCTAGGGGCTGAGTGTTGGCTGAGACCCAGCCTGCGTGGATGCTATCGCAAGCCTTGCATTCAGGAGCAACAGTGCATATGGGTGTGGGCTGTGCTTTCTGGTAGCAGAACCAAACTGACCCACCACAACACATCAAGGAACCTCCTGTTTGGTTACGTCTGTCTGTGGGGAGGTTTCCAGCTGGTCTATTTGCTATACATTTGGATGCTTTTATGTAAACAACGAAAACATTGAGGGAATTGCCCGTGGAGTCTGACTAACAAGCACAGGCTGACTTTGGCTACTCTACAAGGATAAAATGATGAAGGTAAAGAGAGTAGAAAGAGGGTGTCAATTAAATGGAGGGTTAAAAGGGAAACAGAAAAACATGGAAAATGTGGCAAGGAAGAACATAGGAGAAGGTAATCATTAAAAGTGCAAGGGGCACTTTACTCCTGGTAGTATATAATTGGTCAGAAGTAAATCACAGCAACTATAAGTGAGTCCTAACTACTAAAATATGTTCTTACAGTCAGTTCCTGAGTGAGTTCTTTTCATATTATGAATGTGCAAGTGAAAGTGTTAGTCACTCAATCGTGCCTGATTCCTTGTGACTCCATGAACTTAGTATATTAATTCAGTTTATGAAATATACCATAGACGTGGTGGTGCTAGAGAAAAGTCTTGAGAGTCCCTTAGACTGCAAGGAGATCAAACCAGTCAATCCTAAAGGAAATCAACCCAGAATATTCATTATAAGGACTAATGCTGAAGCTCCAGTTCTTTGGTCACCTGATATGAAGATCCAACTTATTGATAAAGACTCTGATGTTGGGAAACATTGAAGGCAGGAGGAGAAGAGGGCTACAGAGGATAAGATGGTTGGATAGCATCACTAATTCAATGGACATGAGTTAAACTCAGGGAGTTAGTGAAGGACAGGGAAGCCTGGCATGCTACAGTCCATGTGGTCACAAAGAGTGGACATGACTTAGCAACTAAACAACAACAACAATGACACTAAAAATTATTGAAAAATAATAAATATAATCTCTCCCAGGCCAAAGTCATCCAGGATTATTAATAGTAAAAACTCAGATAGATGCCTCATTTCCAGAATGTCAGGAGTTCTAACACCTTCAAATTCTTCCCAACCAGTTCAGAAAGTTCAAGATACTTTTTCTTATATACCCACAAACATGATCTTCTTGGCTTAGACATGGTATTTGTCATTCTCTCAACTTCTGATCCTGATAACATTAGGATCATCAGAATCTTAAGAAAGCTAGCAAAGAAAGCTTCTATTATTCATGAAGTGTTATAGTCTCAGTTGCCTGTGCCATTTCCATTCCATTACACATTCCAGTGTACCCCAAAAGAACCAAGGTGAAAATGAGACAGTGCCATGGGATTAAGTTGTGATTAAAATTCTGACCTTTCAGATATATTTCACAGTAGGTTCTGTGAGGCTCAACCCATTGGAAGTGGCCCTTCTATTAAACTAAAATTATTAAAATGCCTTAGATCTAAGCATATTAATGAAATCTCTTATTATTTCATGTTGTATAATAACACAACAATTTGGCACCAAGTTCTAGGTCCCATGTACTGAAAAATCTCTGCACTCACTTTCTCTGCTGTTCTCTCATTACTCCACCATCTAGTTTAAAAGAGTGCTTCACTTAAATGTTTTGTTTGAAGCCTACGGTTGTCAGTTATTCCTAGTGAAGATCTGGTATCACGTGAACCATGGACTCTAATCCTGTGTTTACAGTGGCATGGCTTCCATATCAGTCATGTCGTCCATGCAATAGATGTAGGTGAAAACCAACAATCAACAAATGAATATTAGTTAAACACATGTTTGTTGTGCATCTACCAATTGTTAATTATGGTTACACATTTAGAACAACTTAGAACTTCCTAGAAAATTTCCATTAAAAATTCTGGAAATAAGAAAAAAATGACATCACAAACCCTACTTGATTGAATTAACCCTAACCTAGTTAGAAAAGAAATACTGAAATGTAGAACTCAGGAACTCATTGTTGCTGTTGTTTAGTCATTAAATCATGTCCAGCTCTTTTATGACCCTATGAACTATAGCCCACCAGGCTCCTCTGTCCGTGGGATTTCACAGGCAAGAATACTGGAGTGGGTTGACATTCCCAATTTTGTGTTTTTGGTGCCTTCTCAATGGAAACATTTTTCTAACATTGTCTTAGATTTCGGAATGTATTTTATAATTCTAATAATAACTAAAATATGTTAAGTTGTAATATGCTTGTGTATTTATAACTGCAGTTATTGAAAAACAGTCTGGAATCTCAGAATTTATCCAGACATTTAATGATCAATGAACTTACGAGAAAGTTCTTATGAACTTACAAAAGTTTCCCATCCAAAAAGATCTGAAAAATGTTATGCAACACATTTGTTTTTCAGTCTCTCAGTCATGTCCAACTCTTTGTTACCCCATGGACTGCAGTACATTAGACTTCCCTGTCTTTCACTGTTTCCTAGAGTTTACTCAAACTCATGTCCATTGAGTCAGTGATGCCATTCAACCATCTCATCCTCTGTTGCCCCCTTCTCCTCCTGCCCTGAAACTTTCCCAAGGGACTGCAAAAATGAGAGTTTAGGACAGTGAACATTATACATGAATGTCATTTTAAAGTAAACTTTTCCATGCATGAATGCTTACCCAATTCTCAGTTCAGACTCCTTCTCCTCTTTTGAACATCATTAGTTACCGTAAGAAATTCTGAAATCCAAATCCAAATTTTATTTCCTCTCATATTCTTTAATACAAGATATTAGTGCTCAAGCAGTGAATAATAATTCATTTCACTTTTAAGAGTCTAGATACCATAAAGCCCATATTGTTGGCATGCTAATGTATGAAGTTGTATTATTCCTTAAGTTTGTCCAGTTATATGTACTCTGCCCTTCCAAAGTATTATGCTCCAATGCTCAGTGAAGTACACACTTTGGATAGATAAGAAGTGATCCCACACAGACCTGGGCAAAGCTGGCTCACAGGTGTTGTCTGTTACATAAGATAGATTTCATGAAGGGCTTCCCACAGTGGTTGAAGAGAATGCTCAGCTGTATGCTTACACTAATTATAAATAATGATTTCTGTCTGACTTTGAAAATTTTTTGGGTCAGTAGGCAAAGAGGTCTCTAACATCTAATTGCTGTCACTTTCTAAAGGGAATTTTTTAAAAAAGAAAAACCTATACCAGTCCATTGATGTATACAGGATAATTTCTAGTAATACAGAAAAGGCAGTTCCAAGAATAGGTCTTTCTAAAAATGTTTAAACAAAATACGATGTGATATTTAACTATTTAAAGTTAATCCAGAAATGCTGACTGTTATCAGGGTTATTAAGGTCAAGGATTTCTCAAACGTGCTATATTTGTGTTTCTCTAAATTACTTATGTAACATCTTCCCACATACATAAATGCACCTTCCCAAAGTATGTATCATAATTGATTTCAAAAGTAAAAAGCATTTAATGTCCATCTTTGGCAAATATTTAATTGGAGTCCAATTAATGTATATTGTGAGTCATCAGATGCAGCTTGGTATGTATAAGCATCAGTGAGCCCAACCCAGCTGACTTGTCCTCCACAGAGTGGTCTATGAGACTTTTGTCTCAAATAACATTTCCTTTCCTCTGCTAAACTATTGTATACCTAATTTTAGTTCTTTGTCAGTTCTCAATCTGCTGCATTTGGAGTGTCATTGAGAAAGATTAATAGGATGAGCAGCTTAAACCCCTAGATTAGGGTATCTTAATCACCTATGAGGGCATCTTCTCTGAGACATTTACTTACTGCATCCCTTCCACCACTTAGGTCCATTACCACTTTGTAGCCTCTCTATTATAGCAGTAACTGTGATGTGATCCATAACTTTCTGGACACAATAGTAAGTTTCATGTCTTGTTCAACTCTGTAGCACCCATGCAATGGCAGTACATTTTATGAGTGTACTTAGGACTCGGTGTACATAAATGGTCAAATCAATAAAATATACATATTAGGAATGAGTTATTTCTAATAAGTTATTTTAAATTTAACATTAAGCAATAATTCTGGGTGGTCCTAAGATGGCAGAGGAATAGGACAGGGAGACCACTTTTTCTACTACAAATTCATCAAAAGATTGTTTGAATGTAGAGCAACTTCCTCAAAACAATTTCTGAACGCTGGCAGAGGACACCAGGCACCCAGAAAGGCACCCCATTCTCTTCGAAAGGAGGTAGGACAAAATATAAAAGACAAAAAGAGAGACAAAAGAGTTAGGGATGAGACCTATCCCGGGGGAGGGAGTCGTCAAGGAGGAGAAGTTTCCAAATACCAAGACACCTTCTCATCAGTGGGTCTGTGGGGAGTTTTGGAATCTCAGAGGGCAACATAACCGGGAGGAAAAAAAAAAAAAAACCAACACAGAATATGCACCTAACCACAACTCTCAGTGGAGAAGTAGCCCAGACCCTCACGTCAGCCACCAGTGAGCAGGGGCTGAACACGGAGGTGCAGGTTGCATGCTTAGGATAAGGACCCGGTCAGAATGCCCTGAGGACAATCTGAGGGACCTAATGTGAGATAGCAACCCAAACTGTGGGATAGCCAGAGAGAGAGAGAAAAAGAGAGAACTTTCCCATGACAAACTCGAACCTAAGGTGCAGCCTGACCCCCTCACAGAAAAAAAGGATTGAGCAAATACCAAAGGAGAGCTAGCCTGCTGCGGATTGGCCCATCCCCTCGCTGGAGGCAAAGAAGAAGGCAGGCGACATCCAGAGCCAAAAGGCTAGGGTCAATCTTGGCCCCAGAGAAAGCATCCTCCACCAAACTGTGAGCAGTATCCCAGTTGCTAACCAAGTATTCCTGGGTAGAAATCTTCCAGGAGGGTCACAGCCAGAGATCAGCTCCCCAGAGGAGACACACAGCATACCTGAAATGGCACTCCTGTGGCGCACCAGGAAACTGAGTGGCCAGACCAGGGAGGTGATTAACACTCACAACCCACCTGGGACAGTGGCTCTCCAAGCACCTGGTTGGGAAAGCACACAAACCGTGAGCTGGGGCAAACCCAGTGTTGTCCATACTCTGCGAGCACTCCCCGTACACACCAGTGATATTTATTTGCAGTGTTCCTCCCTCCCCACAGCACAACTGAATAAGTGAGCCTAAACAAGTGACCACCTTCACCCCCTTGTGTCAGGGAAGAAATTAGACACTGAAAGACAAAATAAACCAAGAAAAGGGAACTGCTCTGGAAGTGACAGGTGCAACAGATTAAAACCCTGTAGTTAACATTGGCTAACCATTGGAAGGGGACTATAGACCTTGAGAAGAAGTATAAGCTGGAACAAGGAACTATCTGAAACTTCACCGACCCCACACAGTCCTCAACATCTCCAGAGAAATTCCTAGGTATATTTTTACTGTTATCTTTTTTATTTATTTTTAAGTTCTTTATTACTCCTTTAATTTTCATTTTTATAAGCTACTATTTCCTTGCAAAAAAAGACCCTATTTTAAAGCAAATTTTATATATATATATTTTATAATTTTTGTGATTGATTTTGTTTTGTATTTTTAATATTGTATTTTTCAGAGTCTAACCTCTACTCTAGATTTTTAATCTTTGCTTTTTGGTATTTGTTATCAGTTTTGCACTTTTAGGAATCTAATCTTCAGTACCCATTTTTGCTTAGGGTTGTGATTACTAGCTTGATAGCTCTCTCCCATTTTGACTCTCCCTTTTCTCCCTCAGGTCACCTCTAGCTCTTCCCTTGCCCTGCTCCTCTCTAAAAGTCTGTGAACCTCTCTGGGTGTTCCAGACTGTGGAGAGCACATAGGGGATTGGTTACTGGCTAGATTGCTCTCTCCCCTTTTGATTCCACCACTTCTCCTCCTGGTCACTTCTATTTCCCTCCTCCCTCTTCTCTTCTCCATGTAACTCTGTGAACCTCTGTAGATGTCCCTCACTGTGGAAAATCCTTTCACCATTAACCTAGGTGTTTTATCATCTGTGCTGTATGGATGGAGAAATTTTGAGGCTATTGTAAGAATAAGATTAAAAGCCAAAACTTGAGAACAGCAGAAAACTCCTGACTCCAGGGAACATTAATCAACAAGTCCGTCCGTCCGTTCCGTCGCTCAGTCGTGTCCGACTCTATGCGACCCCGTGGACTGTAGCCTCCCAGGCTTCTCTGTCCATGGGATTCTCCAGGTAAGAATACTGGAGTGGGTTACCGTTTCCTTCTCCAGGGGATCTTCCCGACCCAGGGATCGAACCTGGGTCATCCCGCATTGGAGGCAGATGCTTTAACCTTTGAGCCACCAGGGAAGCCCAACAAGAGCTAATCCAAAAGCCTCCATACCTACACTGAAACCAAGCTCCACCCAAGAGCCAACAAGTTTCAGAGCAAGACATACCACGCTAATTCTCCGGCAACACAGGAACATAGCCCTGAGCATTAAATACAGGCTTCCCAAAGTCACACCAAACCCATAGATACCTCAAAACTCACTACTGGACACTTCATTGCAATCAAGAGAGAAGAGATCCACCTGACCCACCAGAACACCAGTGCAAGCTTCCCTAACCAGGAAACCTTGACAAGCCACTAGTCCAACCCCACCCACAGGAAGCAAGCTCCACAATAAAGAGAAACCACAGACTTCCAGCATACAGAAAAGCCACCACAAACACAGCAATCTAAACAAAATGAAAAGGCAGAGAAATATTCAGCAGGTAAAGGAACATGATAAATGCCCACCAAACCAAACAAAAGAGGAGGAGATAGGGAATCTACCTGAAAAAGAATTCAGAATAATGATAGTAAAGAAAATCCAAAATCTGGAAAACAAAATGGAGTTACAGATAAATAGACTAGAGATAATGATTGAGAAGATGCAAGAAATGTTTAACAAGGACCTAGAAGAAATAAAAAAGAATCAATAATGAATAATGCAATAACTGAGATCAAAGGCACTCAGGAGGGAACCAACAGTAGAATAACTGAGGCAGAAGATAGGATAAGTTAGGTGGAAGATAGAATGGTGGAAATAAATGAAGCAGAGAGGAAAAAAGAAAAAAAAAAAAAAGAAATGAGGAAAACCTCAGAGACCTCTGGGACAATGTTAAACACCCCAGCATTTGAACCATAGGAGTCCCAGAAGAAGAGGGCCAAAAGAAAGGCCATGAGAAAATACTTGAGGAGATAATAATTGAAAACTTCCCTAAAATTGGGAAGGAAATAGCCACCCAATTCCAAGAAACATAAAGAGTCCCGAACAGGATAAACCCAACCCTAAACACCCCAAAAAACATATTAATTAAATTAACAAAGATCAAACACAAAGAGCAAATATTAAAAGCAGCAAGGAAAAAGCAACAAATAACACACAAGGGGATCCCCATAAGGATGACAGCTGATCTTTCAATAGAAATTCTTCAAGCCAGAAGGGAATGGCAGGACATACTTAAAGTGATGAAAGAGAAAAACCTAAAACCCAGGTTACTATATCCAGCAAGGATCTCATTCAAATATGAAGGAGAAATCAAAAGCAAATTCAGCACCACCAAACCAGCCCTTCAACAAATGTTAAAGGATCTTCTCTAGAAAGGAAACACAGAAAAGGTTTATAAACTCAAACCCAAAACAACAAAGTAAATAGCAATGGGATCATACTTATCAATAATTACTTTAAATGTAAATGGGTTGAATGCCCTAACCAAAAGACAAAGACTGGCTGAATGGACACAAAAACAAGACCCCATATATGTTGTCTACAAGAGACACACCTCAAAACAAGGGGCACACACAGACTGAATGTGAAGGGTTGGAAAAAGATATTCCACGCAAATGGAGACCAAAAGAAAGCAGGAGTGGCAATACTCATATCAGATAACATAGACTTTGAAATAAAGGCCATGAAAAGAGACAAAGAAGGACACTACGTAATGATCAAATGATCAAGCCAAAAAGAAGATATAATTATAAATATATATGCACCCAACAAAGGAGCACCACAATATGTAAGGACCAATGCTAACAAGTATGAAAAGGGAAATTAACAGTAACACAATAAGAGTGGGAGATTTTAATATCCCACTCACACTTATGGATAGATCAACTAAAAATAAAATTAGCAAGGAAACACAAATTATAAATGATAGAAAGAAAAGTTAGACCTAATTAATTTCTATAGGACATTTCACCCCCAAAGAATGAATTTCACCTTCTTCTCAAGTGCACACGGAACATACTCCAGGATAGATCACATCCTGGGCCATAAATCCAGCCTTGAAAAATTCGGGAAAATTGAAATCATCTCAAGCATCTTTTCTGATCACAATGAGGTAGGATTAGATGTCAACTATAGGGGAAAAAAATTAAAAATACAAACAAATGGAGTTTAAGCAACATGCTTCTGAATAACCAACAAATCGTAGAGGAAGTCAAAAAAATCAAAATATGCATAGAAACGAATGAAACTGTGGGATTCAGTAAAAGCAGTGATAAGGAGAAAGTTCATAGCAATACAAGTTTACCTCAGTAAGCAAGAGAAAAATCAAATAAATTGTACACCTAAAGCAACTAGAAACAGAAGAAATGAAGAACCCCAGGGTTAGTAGAAGGAAAGAAATCACAAAAATTAGGTTAGAAATAAATGAAAAAGAAATAATGGAGACTATAGCAAAAATCAACAAACCTAAACGCTGGTTCTTTGAGAAGATAAATAAAATAGACAAACCATTAGCCAGACTCATCAAGAAAAAAAGGGAGAAGAATCAAATCAACAAAATTAGAAATGAAAATGGAGAAATCACAATAGACAACACAGAAATACAAAGGATCAGAAGAGAGTACTATGAGCAACTATATGGCAACAAAATGGATAACTTGGAAGAAATGGACAAATTCTTAGAAAAGTATAACGTCCCAAAACTGAACCAGGAAGAAACAGAAAATCTTAAGAGACCCATCACAAGCATGGACATTGAAACTGTAATAAAAAATCTTTCAATGAACAAAAGCCCAGGACCAGATGGCTTCACAGGTGAATTCTGCCAAAAATTTAGAGAAAGCTAAGTTATGACCAACCTTGATAGTATATTAAAAAGCAGAGACATTACTTTGCCAACCAAGGTCCGTCTAGTCAAGGCAATGGTTTTTCCCGTGGTCATGTATGGATGTGAGAGTTGGACTGTGAAGAAGGCTGATCGCCGAAGAATCAATGCTTTTGAATTGTGGTGCTGGAGAAGACTCTTGAGAGTCCCTTATACTGCAAGGAGATCCAACCAGTCCATTCTAGAGGAGATCAATCCTGGATGTTCATTGGAGGGACTGATGCTAAAGCTGAAACTGCAATACTTTGGCCACCTCATGGACGAGTTGACTCACTGGAAAAGACTCTGATGCTGGGAAAGGTTGGGGGCGGGAGGAGAAGGGGACGACAGAGAATGAGATGGCTGGACGGCATCACCGACTCTGTGGACATGAGTTTGAGTGTACTCCGGGAGTTGGTGATGGATAGGGAGGCCTGGCGTGCTGTGATTCATGGGGCCGCGGAGAGTCGGACACGACTGAGCGACTGAAATGAACTGAACTGAACTGAACTGAACACCTATTGGAGAAGACTCTTGAGAGTCCCTTGTACTGCAAGGAGATCCAACCAGTTCATTCTAGAGGAGATCAATCCTGGGTGTTCATTGGAAGGATGGATGCTAAAGCTGAAACTCCAATACTTTGGCCACCTCATGCGACGAGTTGACTCACTGGAAAAGACTCTGATGCTGGGAAATGTTGGGGGTGGGAGGAGAAGGGGACGACAGAGAATGGGATGGCTGGATGGCCTCACCGACTCTGTGGACATGAGTTTGGGTGGACTCCGGGAGTTGGTGATAGACAGGGAGGCCTGGCGTGCTGTGATTCATGGGGTCGCAGAAAGTTGGACACGACTGAGCGACTGAAATGAACTGAACTGAACTGAACTGAACACCTATCCTACTCAAACTCTTCCAGAAAATTTCCAAGGAAGGTAAACTGCCAAACTCATTCTATGAGGCCACCATCACCCTAATACCAAAACCTGACAATGATGCCACAGAAAAAGAGAACTACAGGCCAGTATCACTGATGAACATTGATGCAAATATCCTTAACAAAATTCTAGCAAACAGAATCCAACAACATATTAAATAGATCATACATCATTACCAACTGGGCTTTATCCCAGGGATGAAAGCTTTCTTCAATATTCACAACTCAATCAATGTTATACACCACATTAACATATTGAAAGATAAAAACCATATGATTATCTCAATAAAGGCAGAGAAAGCCTTTGACAAAATTCAACATCCATTTATGATAAAAACCCTCCAGAAATCAGGCATAGAAGGAATATATTTCAACATATATCTCAAAAGCCATATCTGATAAACCCATAGCAAACATTATCTTCAATGATGAAAAATTGAAACCATTTCCCCTAAAGTCAGGAACAAGATAAGGGTGCCCACTCTCACCTCTACTTTCAACATAGTTTGGGAAGTTTCTTCTCAATCAGAGAAGAAAAAGGAATAAAAGGAATCCAGATTGGAAAAGAAGAAGTAAAACTCACTGTTTTCTGATGACATGATCTTCTACATATATGGAAAACCCTAAAAACACCACCAGAAAATTGCTAGAGCTAATCAATGAATATAGTAAAGTTGCAGGATATAAAATCAACACACAGAAATTCCTTGCATTCCTATACACTAACAATGAGAAAACAGAAAGAGAAATTAAGGAAATAATTCTATTCACCATTACAATGAAAAGAATAAAATACTTGGGAATAAATCTACCTAGAGAAACAAAAGACCTATATATAGAAAACTATAAAACACTGATGAAAGAAATCAAAGATGACACAAATAGATGGAGAAATATACCATGTTCATGGATCGAAAGAATCAATATAGTGAAAATGACTATACTACCAAAAACAATCTATAGATTCAATGCAATCCCTCTCAAGCTACCAACGGTATTTTTCTGAGAACTGGAACAAATAATTTCACAATTTGTATGGAAATATAAAAAGCCTCAAATAGCCAAAGCAATTCTGAGAAAGAAGAATGGACCTGGAGTAATCAACCTGCCTGACCTCAGACTATACTACAAAGCTACAGTCATCAAGACAGTATGGTACTGGCAGAAAGACAGAAATATAGATCAATGGAACAAAATAGAAAACCCAGAGATAAATCCACACATCTATGGACACCTTATCTTTGACCAAGGAGGCAAGAATATACAATGGAGAAAAGACAATCTCTTTAACAAGTAGTCCTGGGAAAACTGGTCAACCACTTGTAAAAGAATGAAACTAGAACACTTTCTAACACCATACACAAAAGTAAACTCAAAATGGATTAATGATCTAAATGTAAGACCGGAAACTATAAAACTCCTAGAAGGAAAACAGGCCAAACATTCTCTGACATAAATCACAGCAGGATCCACTATGACCCACCTTCCAAAGTAATGGAAACAAAAGCAAAAATAGACAAATGGGACCTAATTAAACTTTAAAGTTTTTGCAAAATGAAGGAAACTATAAGCAAAGTGAAAAGACAGCCTTCAGAATGAGAGAAAATGGAGAAACTGACAAAGAATTAATCTCAAAAATACACAAGCAGCTCACGCAGCTCAATTCCAAAAAAATAAACGACCCAATAAAAAATGGGCCAAAAAAATCCAAAGAAGATATACAGATGGCTAACAAACACATGAAAAGATGCTCAACATCACTCATTATTAGAGAAATGCAAATCAAAACCACTATATGGTACCGACTTATCCCAGTCAGAATGGCTGCTATCCAAAAGTCTACAAACAATAAATGCTGGAGAGGGTGTGGAGAAGAACCCTCTTACCATATGACCTAGCAATCCCACCGCTGGGCATACACACCAAGGAAACCAGAATTGAAAGAATCACTTGTACCCCAATGTTCATCACAGCACTGTTTATAATAGCCTGGCAGATATGGAAGTAACCTAGATGTCCATCAGCAGACGAATGGATAAGAAAGTTGTGGTACATATACACAGTGGAGTATTACTCAGCTATTAAAAAGAATGCATTTGAATCAATTCTAATGAGGTGGGTGAAACTGGAGCCTATTATACAGAGCGAAGTAAGTCACAGAGATAAACACGAATACAGCACATCAACACATATATATGGAATTTAGACAGATGGTAACAATGACCCTATATGCAAAACAGCAAAAGAGACACAGATGTATAGAACAGATTTTGGATTCTATGGGAGAAGGCGAGGGTGGGATGATTTGAGAGAATAGCATTGAAACATGTATGTTATCATATGTGAAATAGATCGCCAGTCCAGGTTTGATGCATGAGACAGGGCACCCAGGGCTGGTCCACTGGGATGACCCTGAGGGATGGGATAGGGAGGGATGTGGGTGGGGGGGTTCAGGATGGGGCACACATGTATTCCCATGGCTGATTCATGTCAATGTATGGCAAAAACCACTACAATATTTTAAAGTAATTAGCCTCCAATTTAAATAAATTAATTTACAAAAAAAAGCAATAATTCTCTCCACAGATGCAGACTGAGAAAGTCTGGTTAAGTAATATAGAAATAGAATTTTCCAGTTTATTTTTTTCAAAATAAACTTAAAAAAATTTTTGAATATTATCTTTCTTCATCTTTAAAATGGAAGTTATAATAGTACCTACACCATTTGGTTGTTGTGTTAACTAACATAATCCACAGGAAAGATCCCAACAAAGTGGTCAACATACAATATTTTCTAAATGCTAATATTATTTTTGTAATACTGAAATGCACCTTAGGAAAAATAGATATAATGTATAGTAGTATGATGTAGTAATAAGTATATTCCCTCTAATAATTTAGTGTATACTTCTAATTACTATTATATGTATATTGCATACATACAATAGATTTTGATATAGTACTGGGTGTGTAATATTGCAAAACAAATTTTCAGTTAAAATGTACCCTGGGCATCTACTTTATACTGCTGCTGCTGCTAAGTCACTTCAGTCGTGTCCGACTCTGTGTGACCCCATAGACGGCAGCCCACCAGGCTCCCCCGTCCCTGGGATTCTCCAGGCAAGAACACTGGAGTGGGTTGCCATTTCCTTCTCCAACTTTATACTGTAAATATATTTTAATGCAATTTCAGAAGTGTTTAATATTCTATCTTTTAAATCTACTGTAATTTAACTCGTTTTATGTCTTTATTAACTAAAAAATTGATTTTTTGTAAAAAGTAGATTTTCAAGAAATGTTTACCTAATAAAAGAAGTTTGTTTGAGAAGAGGAGATAGGATATAAGAATATATGTAGTTCTACAAATCAACAATACTGATAAGCAAGTTTACTTGACTTTATTACAGGGACTAGGGAGCTGCGTGATAGCACTGATCAAAAACATTTCTATCCCTAAATAGTGAGGTTATAGTTTTTAGCAGGGCTGATGTAACTGTGCTAATGTGTTAAGAAACAGTTAAGCTTCAACCACTGCATCACAGCAACATGAATTTAATACCTTCTGATTTTTGAGTGTTCAAAAGAACAAAATATTTTCTGTATACTAATAGATATTAGGCTGGAAATTAAAATTATGAATGAGATTTCAGAACTTCTTGCATTTATATTCCTAAGGAATAAAGAACTATCTCTTTATGAATGAACAATTAGAAAAGCACTCACTTTAAAATATGTGATTAAATGACAGTTTAGTTTGTTACTTAGAATTTGCATTGTCTTAAAATTTGATTAGCTTCATCATCACTATGAACTAGCTTTGGAGATGTGTTTCCAAACTTTTGGAATTCTAATCTTAACTGGGAGAACATCACTGATATTTTGGGTTTGTTAAGGGCTATTAAGAATTGCTAGTTGATTTTCTCAAGAAATTTTGTATTTTCTTAGCTGTTTCTTATCTTCTGTCAGATGTCTGAGGCAAAGAAACTATGGCTGTTCTAATAAGCAGAGACCCTACTTGAATTGAAAGTATTAAATTTCCACACGTGGACTTCATTTGACTCCTTCTAGGCCTGCTGCAATTAAGTGCTTAATAAATGTTGCTTTCCTCTTTCTGAATAAAAAACAATTAGAGGGAAAAAGTGTGGAAAGATTTTAGTGTAAGCCTAGCTCAGCTGAAGAAATGGCTTATCTCGAATTATGACCCAGTACCCTGTGTTGCGACGAGTTGACTCACTGGAAAAGACTCTGATGCTGGGAAAGGTTGGGGGCGGGAGGAGAAGGGGACGACAGAGAATGAGATGGCTGGATGGCATCACCGACTCTGTGGACATGAGTTTGAGTGAACTCCGGGAGTTGGTGATGGACAGGGAGGCCTGGTGTGCTGTGATTCATGGGGTTGCGGAGAGTCGGACATGATTGAGTAACTGAACTGAACTGAACTGAACTGAATCAATCCCAAATCCAGCCCTCCAGCCTTGCCGTCATTACTAGCACAATGTGATAAACCAGAGAGCTCACAGTGCTTTGTAGAAACATACTGGCTATGAGTATTAAGTAGTCAACCTGAATCTATAAACTACACATGCACATCAGTTTCATGTTCTTATTCTGTTATAGAATCTCATCTGAAATGAGACTGCCAAACACATTATCACATCTCCTGTTGAGGAAAGTTGTGATCCTTGTTATGAATTTAGACTTGATGATGGGACACACATTGGGTTGCATTATCTTCACCTCTTGGTTCTGCTATACTAAATATCCTATTATCAGAAACATCCCTTCATCCAACTATTCTATCAACCACCAAATATAGGCTCCCTAGTCTCAGTACTACCATCTATATAAGCTGCATTTTTATTTCCTGCTTAAATCTTTTATTATTCAGAATGGATTTGCAATTGGAATCTTTCATTTAAGAATGCTGGGGCAACAGCTATTTCTAAAGATAAAAATTCTTATGAACTATGAACATCTCTCGGTTCTTATGTGATTTATTTTGTTGTGTAGACAGTAATGGGTCAGAGAAAAAAATGTTTTCTGTTGTGGATGTTTAAACATTAAAGGTAGAGTGAAAATAAACATAGTGAAGAAGATTCTAACAATATGCCAAAAAAAGAAACTACTGTACAGTGTAATCTTCAGCTCACTGCATAGCTTCTTCAAAGACATAAATCTCAACCAAAAAAAAAAAAACGATTGGAAGATATGTTTTTCTTATTTAAAATTTTAAATGTTCTTCCGTAGTTCATGGTCCTCTACATAGATTTAAAAAACACATTCCTTTTTTATCACATGAGATTTTTCTTCCAACCAATAATCTTACACATTTGTATATGGTAGTAACGTTGTTGTTCAGTCGCCCAGTTGTGTCTGACTTTTTACAACCCCAGAACTCCAGGCCTCCCTGTCCCTCACCATCTCCCTGAATTTGCCCAAGTTCATGTTCATTGCATCCATGATGCTGATCAGCCATCTCATCCTCTGATGCCCTCTTCTGCCCTGAACCTTTCCCAGCATCAGGGACTTTTTCAATGAGTCATCTGTTCTCATCAGATGACCAAAATACTGAAGCTTCAGCTTCAACATCAGTCCTTCCACTGAATATTCAGGGATGATTTTCCTTCCCTTAAGATTGACTAGTTTGATCTCCTTGCTATTGAAGGGACTTTCAGGAGTCTTCTCCAGCATCACAGTTCAAAGACGTCAATTCTTTGCTATCTGCCTTCTTTATGGAATAATAATGTCTACCATTTGTATAGAATTTTTTACAATTAAAGAACTTTAGTATTGAGAGTCTATGACCAAGTGCCTTGCCAACCTGATAGGGATATTAAAAGGTTACTTTCACATATATCTTTTACATTTCTTTAAATTGAAAGACCATTAATTCATCTAATTTTCCAAATAAATATATCATCCTGTGGTGTTGGTGAAGGATAATATATAAATGGTATAATTAGCAAGAGTCGTTTGCATTTTAGTCTAACTGCTGCCCTTCAAATCAAATTAAATTGTCACATCCGCACATATAGTATTGTATGCTTGTTTACTTGTTTTAAATCACAGTGTCAAGGAAAAAAGAAGGCTAGAGACATGGAACTGTATCTTGAACATACTGAAGGGATATGGCCGTACGCATGATCTTTCCATAACCAAACCAGGGAAGAACACAGAAATCTCTCTTCTGCTCTCTTTATCCTCATTAGCAAAACGTTAGGGTTTTGTTCTAAATAAGAAACATAGTATTGTTAGATTTTTGGCAAATCAGAGTTTGCCCTTACCCCCACCCCCTCCTCAACAGCACACATACAAAAGGATACTGGTGAAATCAAGTTCTTGAGAGCTATTTTCTTTTTTTTTCTCCTTATAAATCCCAACTAGAAGCTTTTGTGTAAAGGGCATTTAAGCTGAGAATACCTTTTTTGTAGTGCTTTCTTTCAGAGCACTCAGGCCATGTGCTCTGCCACTATTTTAGGATGGTGATGCTTTCCCTTTAAAGATGCTTATCCTGCCCCTCAAAGGCACCATTGTCTGCCTGGGATTCTCAGTTTGGTTGCTTTTAACCCCTGATAAATTAGTAATGGAACAGAATAGGAGGTATTGTGGCTCCTGTGCCCTGTTATTAAATTGTGGTTTGGTGCTAAAATGTATACACCACAGCCTCTGTAATGATAGGTAACTCTCTGACTAATGGGACCAGACTCAATAGAATCACAGAGCTACACAGATGTTCAAATTCTTCTGTCTACGTCATTTCATGTTTTCAAGGAAGACTGAGGCCTTGGGAATGAAGACTTGTACAACAACATAAAACAGCAAGCAGCATATCTTGGTCCATGACATTTTCTGTTTTTCATACTATTTCGCTTTGAATGGAAGTTCTGGTATCTATTAAAGTATTGAGAAAATTATTTAAGTTTAGCTACAGACTTCTTCTGGAAAAGGTCTGAGAGTCTTATAAACCATTTTTAAAAGTTCAAGGCAGCTCTAAATTTTTTCAGTCAGTCATCAATTCTTAAATCATTGTTTACTCATAAGAGAACCTGTATTCCCATAGGACTCTATTCTTTTCAAAATGTGTTCCTACAGTCTTCTCCCTTCAAGCATGACCCATATTATATCAGGTGAAATACTGTATTTTCTATAAAGTTTTTAAGGAAGATACTATTTTCTGTGATTTGTGGTGGCTTGAATGGTAACGAATCTGCCTGCAATGCTGGGGGCCCAGGTTCTATCCCTGGGTCAGGAAGATCCTCTGGAGTAGGAAATGGCAACCCACTTCAGTATTCTTGCCTGGAGAATTCCATGGACAGAGGAGCCTTGTGAGCTACAGTCCATGGGGTCACAAAGAGTCATACATGGCTGAGCAGTATCTGAATAAAATAATAATGGTTTATCCAATAATAATCTAAATCCTAACAGTTATATATTTAAATTTTCTCTTTTAAAAAGTCATTTTGCCTTATTTGTTTTTACACTTTAAATATTTTAAGGTACAGAAACCTTAAATATTTTACCCATTTGTTTACATGCTTCATCCGTCCTGTTAATCACTAGAAGCTTTTGAAGGTAAACGTCTTAAGCATCTTTCAGAACTCCACAAGGGTTAGCTATGGCTTCACAGAAAGAAGCCTTCAAGATGTCTATTTAGCTTCCAAAATGAATTTATCTTTGACAGATAAAACATATGTATAAAATTATTTTCTTGAGGTCACATAGGAAATTAGTAGAAAGACAGGACTAAAATAGTGTATCCATAAACTCTCCTATTTTCTTAAACATGGTACTGCTTGAACAAGGACTCACAATGGCTGTTCCACCAGAAACCTTTTTCGGAGAGGAGCCAGTTTCCCAGGTCTCTTCCTGAAGAGGCAGTGTTTTGCAACCCCCTATGCCCACTTCTCTTGTGTTGTTGGAAGAGGGTGTTTGCTATGACCAGTGCGTTCTCTTGGCAAAACTCTATAGCCTTTGCCCTGCTTTATTTCGTGCTCCAAGGCCAAATTTGCCTGTTACTCCAAGTGTTTCTTGACTTCCTACTTTTGCATTCCAGTCCCCTATAATGAAAAGGACATCTTTTTTGGGTGTTAGTTCTAAAAGGTCTTTTAAGTCTTCATAGAACCGTTCAACTTCAGCTTCTTCAGCATTACTGGTTGGGGCATAGACTTGGATTACTGTAATATTGAATGGTTTGCCTTGGAAATGAACAGAAATCATTCTGTCGTTTTTAAGATTGCATCCAAGTACTGCATTTTGGACTCTTTTGTTGACCATGATGGCTACTTCATTTCTTCTAAGGGATTCCTGCCCACAGTAGTAGATATAATGGTCATCTGAGTTAAATTCACCCATTCCAGTCCATTTTAGTTCACTGATTCCTAGAATGTCGAAGTTCACTCTGCCATCTCCTGTTTGACCACGTCCAATTTGCCTTGATTCATGGACCTAACATTCCAGGTTCCTATGCAATATTGCTCTTTACAGCATCGGACCTTGCTTCTATCATCAGTCACATCCACAACTGGGTATTTGTTTCACTTTGGCTCCATCCCTTCATTCTTTCTGGAGTTATTTCTCCACTGATCTCCAGTAGCATACTGGGCACCTACTGACGTAGGGAATTCCTCATTCACTATCCTATCATTTTGCCTTTTGTTACATGGACATCACCAGATGGTCAACACCGAAATCAGATTGATTATATTGTTTGCAGCCAAAGATGGAGAAACTCTATACAGTTAGCAAAAACAAGATGGGGAGCTGACTGTGGCTCAGATCATGAACTCCGTATTGCCAAATTCAGACTGAAATTGAAAAAAGTAGGGAAAACCATTAGACCATTCAGATATGATCTAAATCAAATCCCTTATGATTATACAGTGGAAGTAAGAAATAGATTTAAGGGTCTAGATATGATAGATAGAGTGCCTGATGAACTCTGGACGGAGGTTCATGACATTGTACAAGAGACAGGGACCAAGACCATCCCCATGGAAAAGAAATGCAAAAAAGCAAAATGGCTGTCTGAGGAGGCCTTACAAATAGCTGTGAAAAGAAGAGAAGTGAAAAGCAAAGGAGGAAAGGAAAGATATAAGCATCTGAATGCAGAGTTCCAAAGAATAGCAAGGAGAGATAAGAAAGCCTTCCCCAGTGATCAATGCAAAGAAATAGAGGAAAACAATAGAATGGGAAAGACAAGAGATCTCTTCAAGAAAATTAGAGATACCAAGGGAACATTTCATGCAAAGATGGGCTCGATAAAGGACAGAAATGGTATGGACCTAACAGAAGCAGAAGATATTAAGAAGAGGTGGCAAGAATACACAGAAGAACTGTACAAAAAAGATCTTCACGATGAAGATAATCACCTTGGCGTGATCACTCACCTGGAACCAGACATCTTGGAATGTGAAGTCAAGTGGGCCTTAGAGAGCATCACTACGAACAAAGCTAGTGGAGGTGATGGAATTCCAATTGAGCTATTTCAAATCCTGAAAGATGATGCTATGAAAGTGCTGCATTCAATATGCCAGCAAATTTGGAAAACTCAGCAGTGGCCACAGGACTGGAAAAGGTCAGTCTTCTTTCCAATCGCAAAGAAAGGCAATGCCAAAGAATGCTCCAACTACCGCACAATTGCACTCATCTCACACGCTAGTAAAGCCATGCTCAAAATTCTCCAAGCTAGGCTTCAGCAATTTGTGAATCGTGAACTTCCAGATGTTCAAGCAGGTTTTAGAAAAGGCAGAGGCACCAGAGATAAAATTGCCAACATCGGCTGGATCATGGAGAAAGCAAGAGAGTTCCAGAAAAACATCTATTTGTGCTTCATTGACTATGCCAAAGCCTTTGACTGTGTGGATCACAATAAACTGTGTGGAACATTCTGAAAGAGATGGGAATCCCAGACCACCTGACCTGCCTCTTGAGAAACCTGTATGCAGGTCAGGAAGCAACAGTTAGAACTGGACATGGAACAACAGACTGGTTCCAAATAGGAAAAAGAGTACATCAAGGTTGTATATTGTCACCCTGCTTATTTAACTTATATGCAGAGTCCATCATGAGGAACGCTGGGCTGGAAGAAGCACAAGCTGGAATCAAGATTGCTGGGAGAAATATCAATAACCTCAGATATGCAGATGACACCACCCTTATGGCAGAAAGTGAAGCGGAACTCAAAGGCCTCTTGATGAAAGTGAAAGAGGAGAGTGAAAAGTTTGGCTTGAAGCTCAACATTCAGAAAACAAAGATCATGGCATCTGGTCCCATCTTTTCATGGGAAATAGATGGGGAAACAGTGGAAATAGTGTCAGATTTTATTTTTTGGGGCTCCAAAATCACTGCGAATGCTGTTTGCAGCCATGAAATTAAAAAAACGCTTACTCCTTGGTAGGAAAGTTATGACCAGCCTAGATAGCATATTAAAAAGCAGAGACATTACTTTGCCAACCAAGGTCCATCTAGTCAAGGCTATGGTTTTTCCCATGGTCATGTATGGATGTGAGAGTTGGACTGTGAAGAAAGCTGAGTGCCGAAGTATTGATGCTTTTGAACTGTGGTGCTGGAGAAGACTCTTGAGAGTCCCTTGGACTGCAAGGAAATCCAACCAGTCCATTCTAAAGGAGATCAATCCAGGGTGTTCATTGGAAGGACTTATGCTAAAGCTGAAACTCCATTACTTTGGCCACCTCATGCGACGAGTTGACTCACTGGAAAAGAGTCTGATGCTGGGAGTGATTGGAGGTAGGAGGAGACGGGGACGACAGAGAATGAGATGGCTGGATGGCATCACCGACTCTGTGGACATGAGTTTGAGTGAACTCCGGGAGTTTGTGATGGACAGGGAGGCCTGGCATGCTGTGGTTCATGTGTCGTAAAGAGTCGGACACGACTAAGCGACTGAACTGAACTGATGCCCACTTCTACCCCAGTAAGAGCTGATGGGAAGGATGGGTGAGGTCCTGACCCAATTTACACAACAAAGAACCTGGGCTGAGGAGTGACTTTGCAGCTGAGATGCATGGTTTACAGAGGGGTGAGAACAGCTAGGATACCAAAGGCCAGCACACGTTGGGAGGGAATAGAAACTGTGAGTAAGCATAAGAGCCTGGTTAGGAGAGAGGAAGAGAGGAAAATGTAGCATACGTGCAGTAAAAAGTGAAAGTGCCATGAGAGACAGAGTGTGCAGCCTGTGAGATGGACGGTGAGAGTGGCCCAGCACTGGAATTGCATCACCTTTGATAGCTGTTCTTTTCTGTTTTCGCTTTATCCACATACGTCTTACAAATTAAACCCCTTTCCAGTCCTTCTCTTGAAATAGCAACAGTAAAAAGCCTTATTCCCTGGTGGCTTGGATGGTAAAGAATCTGCCTGTAGTGCAGGAGACCAGGGTTTGATCCCTGGGTTGGGAAGATCCCCTGGAGAAGTGAATGGCAACCCACTCCAGTATTCTTGGAGAATTCCACGGACAGAGGAGGCTGGCAGACTACAGTCCATGGGATTGCAAAAAGTCTGACCTGACATGACTGAGCAAGTAATACACACACACACACACAAACACAAAATAAACAATGCACTTAATTAAAGGCATAGAATTCCTTGACCTCTGATTTAGAAAAATCAGTTTATTTCCATCTTTTCACAATGTCTACCCATTAATTCTCTGTCTTTTGAAATGTTGCAGGATTTCAAACACAGATAATTAAATATTTGTGACCTGTCTTAAGAAGTATCATAAAACTTTCTCTGTGTAGTTCATTCTAAGATGTATTTTAGATTCAAATCAGATCCGGATATTTCTCAGGAGTAAAACCAAATTTCCTTAACAATAAAACAAAGAAGAAGAATGGATTGCATCTAAACAAAAAGTTTCTAAATCTATGAATGGCAATTCAGTGCTAGTTATTTTCCTCTGGTCTAGCTAGTAACTTGACCTGAATTCCTCCCACACTGCCAGAATATGAAGTTACATTTTGACAGAATATATTTGATTTTTGTGAGACTGAGTGGTGGAACTGGAGAAATGTGAATTCAGAAACAGTCCTTGAAAGAATATAGTCTTCAGAACGATATGCTACCTATGACTCAAAGCCATGCAGTGTGCAGTGATGCAGTGTGCAGTGCGCACTAGACATTCACCAAACAAACCTATGGAGTTGATTCTTGGTGAGTCTTTGAGCCTGGCAGTCAGTTCAGTCATGTCCAACTCTTTGCAACCCCATGGACTGCAGCACGCCAGGCCTCCCTGTCCATCACCAACTCCTGGAGTTTACTCAAACTCATGTCCATTGAGTCAGTGATGCCATCCAACCATCTCATCCTCTGTCATTCCCTTCTCTTCCCACCTTCAACCTTTCCCAGCTCAGGGTCTTTTCAAATGAGTCAGTTCTTCCCATCAGGTGGCCAAAGTATTGGAGTTTCAGCTTCAGCATCAGTCCTTCCAATGAACACCAGGACTGATTTCCTTTAGGATTGACTGGTTGGATCTCCTTTCAGTCCAAGGGACTCTCAAGAGTCTTATCCAACACCACAGTTCAAAAGCATCGATTCTTCAGCACTCAGCTTTCTTTATAGTCCAACTCTCACATCCATTCATGACTAGTGGAAAAACCATAGCTTTGAGTAGACAAAACTTTGTTTGCAAAGTAATTTCTCTGCTTTTTAATATGCTGTCTAGGTTGGTCATAACTTTTCTTCCAAGGAGCAAACATCTTTTAATTTCATGACTGCAGTCACTATCTGCAGTGATTTTGGAGCCCAAATGATAAAGTCTGTCATTATTTCCGTTGTTTCCCCGTCTATTTGCCATGAACTGATGGGACCAGGTGACATGATCTTAGTTTTCTGAATGTTGAGTTTTTAGCCAACTTTTTCACTCTCCTTTTTTACTTTCATCAAGAGGCTCCTGAGTTCTTCTTCACTTTTTGCCATAAGGGTGGTGTCATCTGCATATCTGAGGTTATTGATATTTCTCCCAGAAATCTTGATTCCAGCTTCTGCTTCATCCAGTCCAGCAGTAGTGGTTTTAAAATACATTTAGAAATTCTTTGATATTGCTCGCAGGTGGGGCCTAATTCTCCTCCTCTTTTGTCCAGGGTAGACTGGGTGGCTCAATGCTAAAGACTAGAATAATTGCACATTGTGGTATGTGATTGCAGAGACTAGGTCATAAGAGGCATTGCACCTCCCTCCTTTCTCTCTGATCCCTCCCTCTGCTGTGTCAAGAGAGATCCACAGGCAAGGAACTAAGGCCTTTGCCAACAGCCAGTGAGGGACTGAGGCATACAGCCAGTAGCCATGTGAGTGAGCCGTTACCAGAAGCAGATCAGCCCTGGTAAATCTTCAGATGCTTGGTGACTACTTGGCTGCAACCTCATGAGAAACTAAGTTATAATCAGCCTGTTTGATTCCTGATCAACAGAAACATGCATTTATACATGCTTGAATTTTAAGCTGCTAAACCTGAAGTTAGTGTGTCAGCTAGAACAGATAACTAGTACACTACCCTTGGGTCTTCCCTGGTGGCTCAGATGGTAAATAATCAGTCTGCAACACAGGAAACCTGGGTTCGATCCCTAGGTTGGAAAGATCCTCTGGAAAAGGGCATGGCAACCCACTCCAGTATTCTTACATGGGAATCCTATGGACAGAGGAGCATGATGGACTACTGTCCATGGGGTCACAAAGAGTCAGACATGAGTGAGCAACTCACACACACACACACACACACACACAGAGGTACACATATACACCCTATTCTTACATCCTATAGAGAGACCATCAAACTCAAAGATACTTAATGTGATATTCAAATTATTTGTCAATAACCGCTTCTCTATCAGAAATGATACATAATGTACCCTATTTTCAAAATGTTTAGTGTGTGTTCTAAATATGTTATACTTTGTATACTTTGTAAATATGTTATGCTTTTAATTAAATTGTTCAACCAACAGAAGATTTCATGCTTTTCTTAAAGGAAAACAAGATTAACTTTCTCCAAAACTGATTAGTAATGCTAGGAATTTCCAAAGATTCTATATCCTCTAACATGTTTATTTCTTAAATCATGCTAGCTTCAGTTTTAAATTTTAAAAGAAACCAAGAAGAAGAAGAATTTCTTATATGTTTTCACATTGTTATTCTGAGAATTTTTTTAGCACTTCTTCATTTTGAATTCTAAATCAATAATCTTGCATATGCTTGAAGAATCTTGTATTAATACACATATATACACAATATATGAATACTAAAATGCATATGTTCTTTTCATTCCATTTTTGCTTTATTTATTTATTGCCATTGAAGATTAATTCCTCCTAAGAAGCAGCTGCCTGTGGGTGGTAGGTGAATTCACTGCTTAGCTCATGGAATCTTTATAAGATGACTTATAAAACTGGTGATGAAAAGTACTTGGAGTATGTTTGTTTGTTTTGATATTTAAAATCTACAAGTCAGATTGTTCTATTCAGTGATTAGATCAGTGGGCTAGAAACTAACAGACCTGACATCTCTAAAACAAACATAAACGTAGGGTAATACTTGGTTGGCAACACTGAGAATTTTCTTTAGCCCTGGGTTTGAGGACTTATTTCATTATTTCTTTATATTTTTTAATGAATTAGTTTCTGATATTTAATGTCTAACCTATTGTAGCCTAGTTTTTGAATGGTTCTGAAATAGTTTCATGAAAGAGAGTCACAAAATGGAGTGTCAAGCCAGAGATTCGCACCATTGACCCTTGTAATTTAATCACTAAGTTGTTTTTTACTCTTCCACAACCCCTTGTACTATAGCCCATCAGGCCCCTGTGTCCCTGGAATTCTCCAGGCAAGAATACTGGAGTGGGTAGCCATTCCCTTCTCTAGGGGATCTTTCCAACTTAGGGATCAAACCTGGGTCTCTTGCATCTCTTGCATTGGCAAGTGGATTCTTTACCACTAAGCCACATGAGAAGCCCTAGTTCTGATTATTTCTTGTTCTGTAACAAAACGCGCAAAGCTTAGTGGCTTAAAACAACAACAGTTTAGTAAAATTCAAGGTTCTTTGGGTCAGTAATTTGTTGAGTACTTCTTCTGTTTCCTGTGGTTTGACTGGGATCACATCACTTCCTGGACGCCAGCTCGGCCCTAGTGTAGAGCTGAAAGGCCAAGTCCATGTGGGTTCATCTAATGGTCCAGGTAGTTCAAACAGATAGGAGGTGGAGGCTGCCAGTTTTCCTAAGGGCTTCCCCAGAAATTGGCACAGTATCACCTCTGCTGTTGTCTTTTGGTTTAAACAATCCAGAGCTTTCTAAGACATGATAGGAAAAACATCAAACAATTATGGCAGCTTTAATCTGCCACATCCTGGAAGACTTGCAAAGATATGCTCTTATGCACCAGTATGTCTCATACACAACAGATAACTCTAGAGGGATCCAACTTGCTCATAATCTATATTTGAAGTGAAATTGGTTTTAAAATATAAGGAAATGTTATTGTTCAGTCGCTAAGTCGTGTCCATCTCTTTGTGACCCCATGGACTGCAACATGCCAGGCTTCCCTGTCCTTTATCAGCTTTCAGAGTTTGCTCAAACTCATGTCCATTGAGTCAGTGATGCTATCCAACCATCTCATCCTCTGACCTCCCCTTCTCCTCTTGCCCTCAATCTTTCTCAGCTTCAGAGTCTTTTCTAATGAGTCAGCTCTTCCATCAGGTAGCCAAAGTATTAGAGCTTCAGCTTCAGCATCAGTCCTTCCAATGACTAATGACAGAGAAATTAAAACACAAAAGCTTGCTACACCGAAACACATTTGCTTGCTTAAGTATTACTGCATTGTAATGCTGTTGGTGATCTCATATTAGTATCAAGGAAATGGATTAGATGATCATTTTAAGTTATGAGACTGTATTAAAATGAACAATATTGTCCATTGAGTTAAAACAATATATATTTCTTTGTGTATTAAAAGGCAACTGAGCCATTAAAATAACCAGAGAGTAAAATTGTATAAAAATATAAAATGATACAGTGGAATATTGTTTAATTTTGGACATGTTGGATAAATAATGGTGAATGTATTTTGGTACATTGGTATTTAGAATCTCAATAGAAATACTTAAAAGGTCAAACACACAGAAGCTTCTACCTGTAGCAGCAAAATGACATCATCTCTAGCCTTTATAGCTGCAAACATTTTTCAAAGACAGCAATTATGAATGCTCTTCTAAGAACCAGTCGATATATTAGCTTTCTTTAAAATATACAGCTGCAGCTGTAATCCACATATATTTTATTTGGCCTTGCTAATTTTCTCTGAGTTCTAGGAGCTATGGATTTTTGAGATATTTGGCTGAAACTCAAAATGAAAAATCATTTAAAAAAATAGAAAAGCGTTTCATTCTTTAAAAATGCTAAAAATATATGATGCAAAATGTCATAGTTTGGCTGTAATAGCAAAATTCTTAGAATCAATCAGTCAAAAATAACTGTGTTATTTAAGTGCAATTTGAAGACATACAAACTAAAAACAGTATTTTAAAACCATCTATAAGAGCTTGATAGCTTCTCTACACACTGATAGCTATTTGCTTTGTAAAATAGCAATTGAATGAGCACAGAGAATAGACCACCATAGAAAAGGTTGCCTTTTATGTAGCACTAACATACACTCAGTAGCATTTACCTACTTAGTCTAGGCCAAGGGCAAGAGGATATTTCAACAACAACCCAAACTACCCTGTTTTAACCACCATTTTCACTATATAATCCCCTTGCAATAAAAGCAAGTAGCACACTAAAACTCACATAAACACCCCAAATGGGAAGACATTTAATGTATGTTTACTTTGCCAGAAAGAATATTATATTATGAAAAAATGAACAACTGCTTGGCTCAATCATTTTTTCATTTTCTAACTTGTTCATTTATTCAGAATAAATTTAAAGAACCTACTATGTGCCAGATACTATTATCAATGCTTAGGCTAGAGAGAAACAGACATAGTTCTTGCCTTCAATAGAGTGAGAACCTAAAGGGAAAATACACATAAACAGATCGTTGGAAAATGCAGTTACTGGGACAAGGATGGGATAAGGTAGCATCCTAACTCGGTTTTGGAAAACTGGGGAGAGATTTCCCAAAAGAAAGACCAAAAGGGAATTTTGAGAATTAGCTCAGTCAAGGAAAAGATTTGGAATATGAAAGGCATATGACAATTAGGAGATAAGAAAAGATGTGCTAGCTGGAGCAACTAACAATATGGGTGGGTGGGTAATAGAGAAGTGTGGAAGTTTAAGTAATAAGATGAATCACATGTGAACTAAAACTTCTAAGGAAAAGAAAAAAAAAAAATGGAGAATGCAAGAGAAAGGAAGGCATTCCAAATATAGTAAAAAGTTCCTGAAGCCAAAAAGTTATGTGCTGATGGTTGGGGCCAGAGGAAAAAAAAAGCATGATCATGAAGTACCAAGTACAAAAGTGAAATTTTTTATTCAATTTCTAAAGAAGTTACTTTGAAAGTTTTAAAAATCTGACATGACATATTTGTTTTTAGAATGAGCTTTGGCTGGGTGAAAAAAAAAAAAAAGACCAGAGACAGGAAGGTGAAGTTGCTGTTACATAACTGTGAGTCAAGGATGGAAAGCTGAAGGAAGAAGCCTTCCAGCCCTCATGACCATCTTCTCAAAGTCCTTCCAGATTCTGCCCGATCCCTGTCACAAAGACTGCTACATTTTTTGGTTTGTTGTTCCGTCGCTAAGTCATGTCTTGACTCTTCGGTGACTCCATGTGCTGCACCACGCCAGACTTCCCTGTCCTTCACCATCTCCCAAAGTTTGCTCAAACTCATGTCCTTTGAGTCGGTGATGCCTTCCAACCATCTTATCCTGTGTCGCCCCCTTCTCCTGCCCTCAATCTTTCCCAGCATCAGTCTTTTCCAATGAGTTGGCTCTTTGCATCAGGTGGCCAAAGTATTGGAGCTTCAGCTTCAGCATCAGTCCTTCCAATGAATATTCAGGGTTGATTTCCTTTAGGATTGACTGGTTTATGTTTTAGCAAAACCATACTTCTGGTAATGTTTCAGCTTTATTACTTATTGCCATGTGACATGTGTGTATGTGTGTTTTGTCACTAAACCAGCCCAGATTTGAGTGACTTAAAACAACCATTTTCTTTTCCCATGATTATATACATTTACTGTACTCAGCCTGGCAGGTTTTCTGGTCCTGGTGATGTTGGCTGAGGCTGTGGCTCATCCAGGTGCACAAATGGGAGGAAACATCCAAGACATCTCACTCATACACTGCACGCTCCCTGGGACACTTAGACAGTTTGGCCTCTTTCTTTCCCTGTAGTCTTGAGACTCATTCTCCACGTGACCTCTCTAACATTCACTCCATGAGAGTAGCCAAATTTCTTATATGATGAGTTGGAGTTCCCAAAAGTGCAAACACAGTAACTCCTTAGCCTTTTTAAGGGGTAGGCCCTGTTCACTGATGATCTCTGCCACTCACAAGAGTTGAGCCTACACCCTAACAGCATACTCAGCTGCTAAGTCAGGTCCAACCTTTTGCGACCCCAGGGACGGTAGCCTACAAAGCTCTTCTGTCCATGGATTTCTCCAGGCAAGAATACTGGAATGGGTTGCCATGCCCTCCTCCAGGGGATCTTCCCAGCCCAGGGGTCGAACCCATGTCTCCTGAGTTTCTGGCATTGGCAGATGGATTCTTTACCATTGTACCCACCTAGGGAGCCATACTATTAAGTAAGAACCTTAATTATGATCAGGACTTACGATTGTTTTAGGATTCCTACCAGGAAAACGAAACAACAAGAGCATTCCTAGATGTCCTACTCATGTATCGCTGGAAACAATGTTTTCATTTATCTTTGGGTTTATTTAATGTAGAAAAGCTAAACTCAGAATATTTGGTATGGCTTTTTCAGAGAGATTTCAATAAAACTATATGAATACTAAAAGGTTGATCTTTTCATGGTTTCCTCCTTCATCAATTTGTAGGGTATGTCATCACAAAGTAAAGACATATTAATACTGCTTGCTTTTAAAAGGTTGCATACTTACAGTTTGCTCAGGTATGTGGACGACATTTAGTTTATTTTACCAATAATTAATCAGGTCTGATTTACTACCATCTGCTGAGTAGCAGGAAAGAAAAAAATATAGTCCTGTCTGTTTTAAAATGCACTCAAGACACCTAATGAATCTCTTTACATAATGTTTAGTGATTCTAAGATAAAGTGTACAACCCCTTCTCAGATTTTCAGGATCTCATCTGGATGTGTGATGAGAGGGGTGTGGCCTAACTCACCTCATGATGGGAAGGGAAAGTTGGACTTGTTGGATAAAGTGTCTTCTATCTCCCTTGAGTATGAGAGTGATAAACCTTATCTTGCTCATTGCTGCTTGTCCAGTGGGTGTTCTGAGCTGCAGTTCGATTCAGTTTCATGTGGTCTGACTAGTGGGAGCTGGTTTGGCCAGAACCGTGTGTGTGGCATCTCATATCCTCTTTCTGTCTGGATGTTTCACAACTCCATCTGCTTGAACTATGGTTTGCAGTGCCCTGTGGCAGGTCCCTGGCCCTGAGCCCAGGAGGCACCCCAGCCATTCCTCCAGGTACAGTGTATCCATCTGAGTTTCACCCTTGCTACAAGGTAAAAGAGATGGCTCTTTCCACTCAACACCATTAGATATTGAGTTTATTTTGAGAAACTGAAAATTCAAATTCTGTGTTACCATCTGGGGAGCTCTGACTCTCTAGAAAACTCCCTCTGCCCTCACTATACCTCTTTTAACTCAAGGCCAGAAAAGATAGATCCCCATTCTTAATTATTCACCACAAAACCCCAGAATTTATTCGAAGTGTCTGTAACATATAAAGCACATTTTACTAAGCAGTCTTATTCTCACAATTTGTTCTCAAGTTATTTCATTAGGAAGCTTTACAGGGAAGAATTTGTTTTTCTTTTGTGCTCATAAGGATATCTTTTGGAATACTGCATGTCAAGTTGAAAAAGAATCAGATGGTAGGAATATCAAATCCTGGATATCAAATATAAAATATCTTTTAAACATTTAAAATATACCACTAATGTACCTTTTTTTAAATAGCAAAAATTATTTTCTTTGTTAGAATAAGATATAGCCATATAGACCATGTTTTGGTTTCTTCCTACATCCATTTTAAGGAAGAGGACCTTGCTCAATCTTGTTTTATATTTGATCATGTATATGTGCTGTGCTGTGCTTAGTCACTCAGTCGTGCCTGACTTTTTGTGACCCCATGGACTGTAGCCCACGAGGCTCCTCTGTCCATGGGATTCTCCAGGCAAGAATCCTGGAGTGGGTTGCCCTTCTCCAGGGGATCTTCCCAACCCAGGAATAGAACCCAGGTCTCCTGCATTGCAGGCAGATTCTTTATCAGCTGAACTACCAGGGAAGCCTGATCATGTGTATACTATATATTAAATTTATTATGGATAGTTGAATCTAAATATAATGTCTATTTTAATTTCTAAAAAGCATACCAAGTCAGCCACTAAAAACCAAAAATATCAACCTAATTCAAGGTGGTTTTGTCCAAACTGTGTCCAAAACTTCTATCTCTCATCCTTCACCATCTGCAGTTTACAAAGGGAAACAATTTCATTTCTTCAAATAATTCATACCAGCACTTATTTCTGCATAAAAATATGAAGGAGCTAGCTATACATATTGAAAATATTGCTTGAAAAATAGCAAATCCAGTCTATGCATTAGTTGCTTTATTTCTGTGATACCCAAACATATATATTTGACTGAAATGACAGCTTTTTGCCACTATAATATTTGTCTGAATTATTTTGAAATCAAGCAACCCAATATGTTGAAGAAGGGAATGAAAAAGCATACCTTGCATAATTTAAAGCAGTTAAAACACAGTTAAAATCATCAAGCAATTGCCCAGTTCATTTATTTAATCTTCTTACAGTCTGCAAGTGTAAATGAAGTCATTCTAAAGAAGCTTTGATATTTATTTAGCCAACTGCACTTAGTGAATAAATTCCCAGAATTATTTTTTATAATAGTTTTCTTGACTTTTAATTGCATTCAATGTATAGTTGACAATATTCCCTTTCTATTGGGTAGACAAAATCTTAATGAGCAATAAAGCATATCTTTCTGTGGGCTTAAAGCAAGTTTTACCTTACCTGAGTTAAATGTTAACATTTTGGTTAGTAGTAAGGTTCACAGAAATGAAATGTTACTGTAATTCCATGGTATTAAGTGGTCACACATAGACCCCAAGAGTGGCTAAAATTAACTAAAAATGCCTAGTTGGCTGACCTTTAATAAGCTGAAGTCTCACTCTTAATTATATTGGTTGAAAGTTCCTAACCTAACTGATGTAATAAGAATTGAAAGCTAGAGATGCTGCCTTATTTTATTATTTGTAATAATCCCTTTTATTTGAATGATGGATAATGTCCAGGAGTTCTTATGATATCTTGGATGTCATGAAAACAACAGTCTCATTTAGCTCTGAGCCCACTCGCTTATGTTGCTGGATGATCACCAGCAAGGTTTAATTTTAAACTTGCTAACACAAAATAGTAACTGGAAAGCAGTTTGTTTCACTTTCTTCTTAGTAAAATTATGATGGAAAACTGTTCACCTGGGAAAATCCAAATTCATATCATAAACATAATCCTGCTTATAAGGAGTACTAATGACATACTTTATGAATTTTAATTTCTGTTTGGAAGTCAGCAAATGTGCATTCTATAAATGTAAACCATCTGTTGGCACCTCCTAAAAGACTAGATTTCAGTCCATCCCAACATGAATTATTTATTTTGATGGATTTCTTTCCTAAGCAAATTCAAGGTTGTGTGTGTACATGTGTGTGTGTTTTAATCTGTTTTTAATCGGCAATAAAGTTTCAAAGTCAGGACATGCATAATTGCCAACCAACAAGATAAAGTGCTCAACAAATTGTATTTATTTTATACAATACAATTCTTATGAAATTAAGACACACCATTTAACATTAGATCAAAGGTGAAAAGAGGAATAGAAGGAAATGCAATTAAAAATTTATTTCTTTTTGTTTTTAGAACTTTTTTTTTATTGGAGGCTAATTATTTTACAATATTATATTGGTTGGTTTTGCCATACATTGACATGAATCCGCCCCGGGTGTACATGAGTTCCCCCTCCCAAACCCTCCTCCCACCTCTCTCCTCCCCTTATCCTCCCTCTGGGTCATCCCCGCATACCAGCCCCGAGCATCCTCTAACATGCATCGACCCTGAACTGGCGATTCATTTCACATATGATAATATACATGTTTCAATGCCATTCTCCCAAACCATCCCACCCTCACCCTCTCCCACAGAGTCCCAAAGACTGTTCTATACATCTGTGTCTCTTTTCCTGTCTCGTATACAGGGTTATCATTTGCATCTTTCTAAATTCCATATATATGCGTTAGTATATTGTATTGGTGTTTTTCTTTCTGGCTTACTTCACTCTGTATAATAGGTTCTAGTTTCATCCACCTCATTAGAAATGGTTCAAATGCATTCTTTTTAATGGCTGAGTAATGAAATTAAAAGACGCTTACTCCTTGGAAGGACAGTTATGACCAACCTTGATAATATATTAAAAAACAGAGACATTACTTTGCCAACCAAGGTCCGTCTAGTCAAGACTATGGTTTTTCCCGTGGTCATGTATGGATGTGAGAGTTGGACTGTGAAGAAAGCTTATCGCCGAAGAATTGATGCTTTTGAACTGTGGTGTTGGAGAGGACTCTTGAGAGTCCCTTGTACCGCAAGGAGATCCAACCAGTCCATTCTAAGGGAGATCGATCACGGGTGTTCATTGGAAGGACTGATGCTAAAGCTGAAAATGCAGTACTTTGGCCAACTGATGCGACGAGTTGACTCAATGGAAAAGACTCTGATGCTGGGAAAGGTTGGGGGCAGGAGGAGAAGGGGACGACGGAGAATGAGATGGCTGGATGGCATCACCGACTCTGTGGACATGAGTTTGAGTGAACTCCAGGAGTTGGTGATGGACAGGGAGGCCTGGCGTGCTGTGATTCATGGGGTTGCGGAGAGTCGGACACGACTGAGCGACTGAACTGAACTGAATACTCCATTGTGTATATGTACCAAAGCTTTCTTATCCATTCGTCTGCAGATGGACATCTAGGTTGCTTCCATGTCCTGGCTATTATAAACACTGCTGCAATGAACATTGGAGTAAATGTGTCTCTTTCAATTCTGGTTTCCTCGGTGTGTATGCCCAGGAGTGCGATCGCTGGAACATATGGCAGTTCTATTTCCAGTTTTTTGAGGAATCTCCACACTGTTCTCCATAGTGGCTGTACTAGTTTGCATTCCCACCAACAGTATAAGAAGGTTCCCTTCTCTCCACACCCTCTCCAGCATTTATTGCATGTAGACTTTTGGATAGCAGCCATTCTGACTGGTGTGAAATGGTATCTCGTGGTTTTGATTTGCATTTCTCTGATTATAAGGGATGTTGAGCATTTTTTCATGTGTTTGTTAGCCATGTTTATGTCCTCTTTGGAGAAATGTCTGTTTAGTTATTTGGCCCATTTTTTGATTGGGTCATTTATTTTTCTGGAATTGAGCTGCAGGAGCTGCTTGTATGTTTTGGAGATTAATCCTTTATCAGTTGCTTCATTTGCTATTATTTTCTCCCATTCTGAAGGCTGTCTTTTCACTTTGCTTAGAGTTTCCTTTGCTGTGCAGAAGCTTTTGATTTTAATTAGGTCCCATTTGTTTATTTTTACTTTTATTTCCAATATTCTGGGATGTGGGTCATGGAGGATCCTGCTGTGATTTATGTCAGAGAGTGTTTTGCCTACGTTCTCCTCTAGAAGTTTTATAGAATCTGGTCTTACATTTAGCTCTCTAATCCATTTTGAGTTTATTTTGGTGTATGGTGTTAGGAAGTGTTATAATTTCATTCTTTTACAAGTGGCTGGCCAGTTTTCCCAGCACCACTTGTTAAAGAGACTGTCTTTTCTCCATTTTATATTCTTTCTTCCTTTGTCAAAGATAAGGTGTCCATAGGTGCGTGGATTTATCTCTGGGCTTTTTATTTTGTTCCATTGATCTATATTTCTGTCTTTATGCCAGTACCATACTGTTTTGATGATTGTGGCTTTGTAGTAGAGCCTGAAGTCCGGCAGGTTAATTCCCCAGTTCCATTCTTCTTCCTCAAGATTGCTTTGGCTATTCGAGGTTTTTTGTATTTCCATACAAATTGTGAGATTATTTGTTTTAGTTCTGTGAAAAATATCGTTGGTACCTTGATAGGGATTGCATTGAATGTATAAATTACTTTGGATAGTATACTCATTTTCACAATATTTATTCTTCCAATCCACGAACATGGTATATTTCTCCATCTATTAGTGTCCTTTTTGATTACTTTCACTAGTGTTTCATAGTTTTCTGTGTACAAGTCTTTTGTTTCCTTAGGTAGATATATTCCTAAGTATTTAATTCTTTTCTTTGCAACAGTGAATGAAATATTACTTTCTCATTATTAGTGTATAAAAATGCAATTGATTTCTGTGTGTTGATTTTATATCCTTCAACTTTACTGTATTCATTGATTAGCTCTAGTAGTTTTCTGGTAGAGTCTTTAGGGTTTTCTGTGTAGAGGATCATGTCATCAGCGAACAGTGAAAGTTTTATTTCTTCTTTTCCAATTTGGATTCCTTTTATGTCTTTTTCTGCTCTGATTGCTGTAGTCAAAACTTCCAGAACTATGTTGAATAGTAGTGGTGAGAATGGGCACCCTTGTCTTATTCCTGACTTTAGGGGAAATGCTTTCAGTTTTTCACCATTGAGGATAATGTTTGCTGTGGGTTTGTCATATGTAGCTTTTATTATGTTGAGATATGTCCCTTCTATTCCCACTTTCTGGAGAGTTTTTATCATAAATGGATGTTGATTTTTGTCAAAGGCTTTCTCTGCATCTATTGAGATAATCATATGATTTTTATTTTTCAGTTTGTTAATGTGGTGTATTACGTTGATTGATTTGCGGATATTGAAGAATCCTTGCATTCCTGAGATAAAGCCCACTTGGTCATGATGTATGATCTTCTTAATGTATTGTTGGATTCTGATTGCTAGAATTTTGTTCAGGATTTTTGCATCTATGTTCATCAGTGATATTGGCCTGTAGTTTTCTTTTTTTTGGGGGGATCTTTACCAGGTTTGGGGATTAGTGTGATGGTGGCCTCATAGAATGAGTTTGGAAGTTTCCCTTCCTCAGCAATTTTCTGGAAGAGTTTGAGTAGAATAGGTGTTAGCTCTTCTCTAAATTTTTGGTAGAATTCAGCTGTGAAGCCGTCTGGACCTGGGCTTTTGTTTGCTGGAAGATTTCTGATTACATCCTCTAGTTCCGTGCTTGTGATGGGTCTGTTCAGATTTTCTATTTCTTCCTGGTTCAGTTTTGGAAAGTTGTACTTTTCTAGGAATTTGTCCATTTCTTCCAGGTTATTAATTTTATTGCAATATAATTGCTGATAGTATTCTCTAATAATCCTTTGTATTTCTGTGTTGTCGGTTGTGATCTCTCCATTTTCCGCCAGACTCATCAAGAAACAAAGCAATTAAAAATTTCTATGATATTAATGTTTCAGTGACAATATCAGAAGTACCTATTGCTTGTTTAAAAAGAGAAACCCATAGCTTTCCATTGACAGTATCATATACTGCATAGTTGTAAGGCAAATGTGATAAAAATCAACATTTTAAATATGTTCACTTAACTGGATAAATATTTAGTTATTTTGAACAAATACAGAAAATCTCATTGAAGTTAACAAACCTTGTTATGTTGCCAGTGTTGGATTTTTTAAAAAAATAATTCTTGTTGATAAATATTTGAAATAGCCCTTTTATGTCAAAATTTATTGAGCATAGTTGTACACTTCTGAGTTTGCATTTAACTTTTTTCTTTCAATGCAAATTTTCATTATGTAGGACAGAGACCATCAGTGCACATTAGTGAATCTGTAATCTAGGTAGGAAAGAGATGGGTGTCCAAGGAATTTCTTAAATCATGTTAACAGGAAATGGTATAGAGTTCAAGGGGGAAAAAAGCTGTGGTATTGAATAGTTGTTTCAAACCTGTTGAACAAATTTCGTAGACAAATACATAAGACATCTGCATTGCAAATTAGAGCAGTATTTGATTCATGCTTTAAGAATCAGAATTTTCTTGGTTTAAAATAAATGTCTTCCAATAATAATTTAAAAACTACAGATTTTCCTAGGGCTAATCACTATTTTTTTTTTTAGAGAGGTGGACCCTAGTTGAAGCAACACACCCTAGAGCTCCAGATCCCCTATTCATTCCTTATTGAGTCATTATTCCATCTTGTGACATGGGCAAATTAAATCAACTGTGAAAAGTCTGTTCCTCTTTGTACCAAAGACCAAGTTTCTGCTGTACATAGACTTGATTGTGCTTATGTGTATTTCCATAACACTTGTTGCCATTGGAGAGCTGCAGCTGCAGTTGCCATCTCTGGGTTGTTCCCTCCCATCTCTTTCACCCTCCAGCAATTTTTGTTCTCTTCCATTCAGGCACATTTGAACTGACTAAATGTTCCTGGATTATGCAAGGAAGCTATAAGACAAAGTGTCCTGTTGCATTTCACTCTAAATTCAGCAGTTTGTAAATTGCATCTTTTGGTCTTGAAAATGTATCTTTAGTTATTCCTCTGGGCTACAAGTCTAAAATGCATTTAATTCAGACAATCTATTGATTCTTGACTATGAAAAAAGTCTTAAGACACCAACAGAAAAGAATCTGTATTCCTCCTCTTATCCAAAGTTCCTTCCCCAAGCTCAAGTCTTCCTATCTCTAACACAAACACAACATTTTATTCTGGGTGCCCATTAAAAATTAAGGATATCAGGGAAGTGATATCTAACACAAAACCTTATTGGTTTTAAAAAAAAGTGTATGTTAAGCACGATTTATTAATATAAAGACTTTTCACAGTTACTAGGAAGTCCTTATACTGCTATGCACATCAATTTATACTCATCATTGTCCTTTGATTTATTTTATTTTTCCTAGTCAGGACACTTCCAAATAAAGAATACCATTGTTTTACATTGACATCTGTTTACTAAGATGATAAATATGTATCATATCTGTGTTTTTATTAAAGGTGCAATTCATTAGTGCAGGCTCAAATAACTTAAAGCTTAGACCCAATATGAGTTACACTTATTATTTAATTAGAAAAGATTCATAGAAAAAGTACTTACTCCTGGCCCTTGCTCACTCTTTACTCACATTTTTCCTATGTTTCTCATGATGCTGCTATTTACTTTTTCTGTTGTAACTCAACAGTTAGAGGGAAAAATATCTAGCTATAATGTAAGTACTAGGAATGAAGAAAGATTGCAAATTAACGAGTTAATAAATTAACTTAGAATGTTAGGAAAATAGCATAAATGCAAAAATCATGTAAGGGGAAAATCATATAAAAAGTAATAGTAGAAATTGATTTACTAGAAAACAAAAACTCCATAGATAAGCAAATAAAAGGACTGGTTCTTCAAAAGTCTAGTTAGTGTTAGTTGCTCAGTTGTATCTGATTCTTTGGGACCCCATGGACTGTAGCCCGCCAGGCTCCTCTGTCCATGGAATTCTGCAGGCAACAATACTGGACTCAATTGCCATTTCCTTCTCCAGAGGATCTTCCTCAACCCAGGGATTGAAACAACCCAGGGATTGAACCCAGGTGTCCCACACTACAGGCAGATTCTTTGTGTCTGAACCACCATGAAAGAGTTAATATAATGGGAAAAAAGTACTGAGCTTTTTTAAAAGGAATGGTAAATAAACAATGAGGAGAATTGTAAGAGGACATTAGAATGAAGAGATTGAAATAAGAGAATTTCTGGAAAGAGCTGTTCATAAGCCCCCTAAAGTTTAAGAGAAAAGGAATGAAATATCTGTGCGTTATGTCTAATACTTAGTAGGACCTCAGTGATCTTTTCTGGTACAGGTTCAGTGGGGTCAGAGCACACGATCAAAGCTTGAATGCAGTTACAGAAGAGTGAATGCCAGGTGAGGAAGTGTAGAAAATAAAGCTCAATAATTGTGTGAAAACCTGTGAAGGGAAGATGGGGAGAAAAAGCTGGGAGGATAATCCAATAAAGTGGAGCTTTTTCCACAAACAATAGTGAGAGAATTAGGGGAGGGAGGTGAGTTTGGGAGCTGGAAGCTGGTATTCATAGTATTGTTCTCTGTGTGCAAGTCTTTGGAAAAGACATCATTTTAGCTTTTTTCTTCACTCTTACCTTTGAAACAGCAGAGAGGTCTCCAAGTAACCTCTGGCTATGGTTCCTATTTACAGGTCTCTGAAAATATTCAAGATACTTTTTGTAGTTTTTTTTTTTTTTCCTTCCCACTTAATTAGGGGCCAAGGGAGATGCTTCGAGTAGAGTGAAATGTCTTTAATTGAATTCTGTGTCTTGTATTTTGTCTTTATAAGAGTATACCCATATTGACTCTGCTGATTGCATTATGTGTAGTAGCAATAGGAGGGTGATTAATATTAAAATATTTTAATCATTAAAACACCTCTAATTAAATTATTTTTTCCAAGGCTTAATATGGGACTGTTTTCATCTTTGTTGCAACATTTATATCTGTCTTTCAACAAGACTTTTCAAGTTCGTTTTGATTTCCAATAATTCTTACTCCAACAATGGGGACAACTTTAAGAGAAGGCAAATTTAATTGGTTTGACACCCCACTTATACTTCATCCCATTGTCCTCCACATCTGTATTTTATTTTATAACCCTTTTTCTTGCTGTAATCATTTTTACTTGAAAGAAACTTGTGAATTTTTCTTTTGAAGTTAATATAATGGATCAGATGTGGGACTTCCTTCAGTTTCCATTGACTGCTCTTCCAAGAAGAAAAAAAATCCCATTGTTTACACTTCTCAGTGCTAAGGAGCATTGTTCATTCTTGGGAAATCATCAGTATTTCTGAATATGTACAGAATGAAGAATTCTATGTGAAGTATTAAGGAAAGGTTTGAGGTGGGATTTTTAAAAGTGGGGAAACTCAGTTTGGTTGCAGTTTTTATTTCTTATCTTTTAGGATAAACTTGATAACACACTACTGTGTTTGCCCTTGAGGAAAAGCAGGGAAACAAACACAATTTTGGACATTTAGAAAAGATTTTTAAGTATCTAGAAGTAGCTTAAAATAATTGAAATATATGAAGTACTGTGTGTGTGTGTCTGTGTGTCTGTGTGTGTGTGAGAGAGAGAAAGCAAGAGAAAGATTAATAAAACATATGGTAAGCACAAGAGTGTAGAGAAACCTCTTCCAAAGAACATGGAGTCCATTCTGGGATTCAGGTGATAGTAGAAGACAAGCATCTTGTATTCAATTCAAATTTTGATACTTGTCATATCCTCCCAAAAGTGTTTCATTCCCTCTGTGTTTCAGATTTGGCTTATATGAAATGTAGCTATTTTTGTTATTTTTCTCCTCATTCTTCCTCTTCTATTCCTTCATCTCTTTCTTCTTCCTCTTCTTCATAAATGAAAGGAAAACCAAATGTTATTGAGTTTAAATGCCTTGTTACTAGGAAAATGTTTCATAGTTACAATGGAGAGCCAAAAATAACTAAAAAAAAAAAATTTCCCCATAACCCTCACGAATTTAGCAACCATGTTTTGGCATCTAAGCATGAAATCATTTTTTCAGATCCTATTAAATTGGTCATAACTGGTACTAGATAACCATTAGTACTTAAACCAAAGTCACGTCTCTGCAGTGTATTCTGTAGAACAGTGGACCATTCTCCACACAAGGATGTGCCAAACAGACGTGTTCATGTCAGAAGATGACTGATGGAGTCAAGCAGATCTGTCCTCTTGTGGAGTATGAAAGGGTGAAGGGGAAGAGGCCAACAAGGAAGAGTGAGAGACGTGGAGTGGTGAGAGTGGTGGAGTCACTCACCATCGTGGAGCAGACACGTGCTTCTGAGAGGAGGACCAAGGAAGGGGAGAGGCCTTTTAATTTTCAACTCCAAGCAGAAAAATATTTTATTGAAGGTGTTTTAAAAAATTGTCCTCATTACTGTATTCAAAACTGTAATCTGGCAGATGGGGAAAAAAAAAATTGGTTGCCAGAGAGATTTCAGACATAAGAGCATTAAGGGCAGAGAAATAGGAAGCAGTAGTTATTTCAGTGGTTAATAATCAGTTATTAAGACCAGGTAATACAGGCCTTTAAGGAGCCGTTAGGTAATCCGGTGCTGATAGCCAGGCCAGACAGCCAGGACCCAGGAAAGGGAGCAGACCCACTCACAGGCCTTATCGCTGTGCCTGACTTCTTAGTTACCCCTAGTTCCTTAGCGCCCTCTCCCCAAAAAAACCAAAGCAAAAGCATAAAATGTTATTTCAAAAGCTACTGAGTGCATTCTTTAGAATTATGACTTGTTACATAGTTGTACAATGAGTTATACGCCATTCTTAGCACAGAAGATTTTCATTGCTGTGGGTTAGTTGCTCAGTCCTGTCTGACTCTTTGCAACCCTAGGGACTGTAACCCACTAGGCTCTTCTGTCCATGGGATTCTCCAGGTAAGAATACTGGAGTGGGGTGCCATTTCCTTCTCCAGGGGAATCTTCCCAACCCAGGGATCCAACCCACGTCTCCTGTGTTGGCAGGCAATTACTTTACCACAGAGACACCTGGGAAGCCCACCAACTTCTCGAATACCCCTTTTCGTATGCTTACCTGGATCATTCACCTTCCTTCTTTTGTTTTATGAGATATTTTTCCCCAAAGGGATTGATATCATTAAACATGTCATATTGTTGTTGTTTTTACTTAAATGCAGTCAAATTTCAATCTTCTTTACCTGACCACATCCCTAAATAATAGTAGAGTTTGAGGTTTCATCAAAGTTTTCAGGAGGATATTTATTTTACCAGATAGCCTTTTCTTTTGTTATTACCAAAGTTTATCATAGTGTGTGTGACTGTGTGTGCATATTTCCCTCATATAAATGAATCTGATAGATGAGTTTCAAATTTTGGGAAGACTCCTCTATGACATTTCCGTGATTATCATGCCTCTCTCCACTCGAAAAGTGTTTCCTATACCTCTCTTTCTACAGATGAAATATAAAGAGTAAAGATAATGAAAATCGTGGGGAAAAGAGTTGTTGGCATTTAATGACACTGCTCAAAGATTTTATGATAACATGAATTTTGAGAAAATTGTTAAAAAGAACAGTGGTGGGTAAATTCATTCTGACTTCCTTCTCTAGCTTTTTAACATCATTCTCAGTATTCAAGGCCTGGATCGTGTTCTATTTCCTCTTTATGTCTTCTCCAGTCTTTCTCATTTTGCTAGAAGTCTCCTTATTCTCTTTATGTAGTAATAAGCACCTGTAAAGTGGATCTCTGCCCCCCCCATGCTCCCACAAAATCCCTCATAATATCTCGTATAGAAGGAAACTATCAATAATAGGAATTTGCATTTAGCAATCTTTGCCTCCTCCACAGAGTGGTTGGCATTTAGTGATACTGCTCAAAGATTTTATGAAAAAATAAATTGTGAGAAAATTATTAAAAAGAATGATGGTGGACAAATTCTTTCTTACTTCCTTCTCTAGCTTTTTAACATTATTCTTATTATCTTTGCGACCCCATGGACTGTAGCCTACCAGGCTTCTCAGTCCATGGGATTTTCCAGGCAAGAGTACTAGAGTGGGTTGCCATTTCCCCCTCCAGGGGATCTTCCCGACCCAGGGATCGAACCTGGGTCTCCCGCATTGTAGGCAGACACTTTACCCTCTGAGCCACCAGGGAAGCCCATTCAAGCCTTGGATCATGTTTATTATTAAAATGAGAAGTAAAGTTAGAAGATGTGACCAGTATCAAATACCAAAGATGGGACTAGAAAACAGGTATTGTGACTCTCAGTTTAGGTTCAGATTATGGCATGGCTGTAGAAATAAAAGGATAAAGTGAAGTGAAAGTCGTTCAGTAGTTGTGTCCAGCTCTTAAAGTAAGCGTTATTTCGAAGGAATCATTGACAATATTATAAGCTAATTTCAGAAAGAGGCTACAGTCAAAGGTAATTGTCATCTCAGTTTTACTGGGAGGACAGCAATACTATTAAGAGGGGAGATTTTATGTATCAGATGTAGTATGCCAAAGAAATAATCCAACTTGAATATTTTTTGGTTGCATGAAGCATTTGAATAGCAGTGTGCTTTGGTGTACTAATGCTTCAAAAGACATTCCTGAATCTATTTGTTTTGGAAACTGAAATGCCCTATCAGGAGCTAAAATTGTGCTTTCCCTATGTTGAGTATGTCTTAGGTGGATGAGGTGTTGGTAATTTCAGCATATGACCTTGACTTTTAAAGATAAAAAATCAGGATATCTGAGTTAGTTATTTGATGTTAAGACCAAATAAAAAGCATCCATCTAGTTCTAGGAATTTTTAAATGTACTGCTTGTGTTTCAGCACCAGTCCATCACTTACTCACTTCCTTTGACTTGTCTGCCCCTTGATAGAACTAAAAGTTCATTTCTGTCCATAGGAGCGATAGGTTTCCAAACGTTGCAGTCACAGCACACAACACTTTCTTCAGTGCAAATTCTGTCTCCCACGCATTGTAATTCACTGGGTGCAGCTTTGGCAACCTTTGTACAGCCTCGGACCAACATGCAAGTTTCCCTGCAAGTCTCCCCTTTTCCATTTTAGCTTTTTCTTATCCATCTCTTTTTTCCTTAGTCTAGGAAAAGCTAAACTGCCCACAAATAGATTTAATGCATTTGCTTATGGATTTTTTCATTTATTTGCATTTAACATCAAACTACATTTTCAAAGAAAGATTATTCTATTACTGTAATTCTTTTTCCATCAGATCATCTTCAAATTACCGATTTTCATGTTGTCACCTTTATTAAGAAATATGTGTTTGCTTCCTATTTTCATGAAGTCCAAATTCTGAACACTTGCAGTGTCTCAGGAACACGCGGAAAGCTTCACACACACACACACACACACACACACAAAGCCTTCATATATTTGGATGTGGTTCTTCTATATTTATTGCTGCTGAGACTTCTATAGAATTTAGAGGCACTAACATCATCTTCAGTTATTATTATTGACTTGGAAGTTATGAAGGGTATAGTTGAATTTAAGAATTATGACCTTTCTCCGAGGTCACCAATTAAATTTTATAACTTACCTTATGAAATGCCGGAGTCAAAAGAGCAGAATAACTTTTTCTTCCTTCAGGTTGTAATATAATTTATGAACAACCATCAGGATACACTCAAAGTAGTTCCACAATGTAAGATATTGCTTTGAAGGGCCTGGGTGGTGTTACTGGATGAATTCTGACCTAGATTCCTAAGAGAAGCAGGCCTCAAGGCTCTGCGCGCCTTCTCAGACAAATAGTAATCTGATTCTCAAGCACAGAAGGCTGTCAGATTTGTGACCTTTACTGTGAGTGATATAAGCCACACCAAAGTAGAGACAGAATTACCTCTTACCTTGCAGAAAGTCACTCTCAAGGTCATTTTCAGGACAATGCAAGGAGAGGTGCCCTACTGCTTCTTTGCCCTGTGAGGCCTTTCTCTTTGGCTGATTTATCCATCCTGGGTACACCCCGTTCCAGTAATTCAAAGAGAACTCATTCTCCACTAGATGAGATCAAGTCTGGTAACCACCAGAACCTGGTTTCTATGAAGGAAAATGATGTCAGCCTGCAGGCAGGTCAGGGACTGGTGGAATCAAATGAAATCAGTGTAGGTTTTCTTGTCTGCCGGGCATCATATGCCTAATAAATATGGACCAGAGAATGTTCATTTGTTTCACGTTGGCCTTTTTGTATTGATGTGCTGAAATATATAAATCACTGCAGGTCAGTAACATAATACAATTTGTTCTATTACCCCAGCTAGCTTGTTGATACCTGTTACTTCTAAAACTAAGGTATTGCAAGGGAGTTTCTTTATACCTTATTTTAATCACTAATTTGCAATCATTCTATAATATTTGTAAAATTGCTTCTTTCTTAATATTTTCTCCAGGACTTCACATGCTATATCTCTCACACGTGCCTTCTTTCTGTTCTTATATCTGCATAAATTTTCTCATGATATATATATAAGTTCCCTGGAGTTCAGGCATATCAATATTATTCATTCATTTTACTTTACTTTCCTACTTTCAGGTAAAAGCCAACCAGCTAAAACAGAACATTTTTAATTCAATTAAAATTTTAAGAGCCTGTTAATTTGTACTGTTTCATGTTAAGTGCATATAAGCTGCTTAAAAGTCATTTTAGGACATGCATAATAAGTGTTGTAGAATATTATATGTCATTTTTCATAAGTTGTATGAGTTGGGTTTAGGAATATAACACTCACATATGTAATTTTAATATATTAGGATTTATGTGGGACTCCTCTTCACATGATCAAAGTTATTCAGGATTTTGATAGCGTTTATAGAGTTATGAATCACCATGGAAGAAAATGCTAAGATACAGATCTTAGCTAGGAGAAATTGTATGTTTGAACTACTAAGAGAAAATCAGGTTTTTGTTGTTGTTCAATTGCTAGGTCATGTCCAACCCTTTGCAACCCATGGACTGCAGCATGCCAGGCTTCCCTGTCCTTCACTATCTCCCAGAGTTTGCTCAGACTCATGTCAATTGAGTCAGTGATGCTATCTAACCATCTCATCCTCTGATGCCCTCTTCTTCTTTTGCCCTCAGTCTTTCCTAGCATCAGGGCCTTTTCCAATGAGTCCGTGCTTTGCATCTGGTGGCCGGAGTATTGGAGCTTCAGCATCGGTCCTTCCAATGAATATTCAAGATTACTAATTGTTTTATATTTTGAGTTTTTATCTGATATACAGTATGCATAGGAGTCATTAATGTTATAGTTTATAGCAATAATAATAATGATCATTTAATTATATGCCTGTGGAATGAGCTTAGAAGAAAGTTCCATACATTTAGTTAATAATCTGACTAAATCTAAGTCAGTTAGCAGTTAAGTCACTTCTGGACCATTTCTTGATGGTGCTTGAGTTTCTAACCACTGGTAGGCATTTATTTATCAAGAGTCAAAAAGGAGGATAAAGGTCACATAGACTTTAAGGACATATCTGTGGCATAGTTACTTGAAAGAGACTTGAAGAGGACTTCCCCAAATGGTTTGTGAAATGATTAACCCACAGATTCTACAAATTCAATAAAAGAAAGAAAGTGAAAGTGAAGGTCACTCAGTCATGTCTGACTCTTTGTGACCCCATGAACTATACAACCCATGGAATTCTCCAGGCCAGAATACTGGAGTGGGTAGCCTATCCCTTCTCCAGTGGATCTTCCTGACCCAGGAATCGAACCGGGGTCTCCTGCATTGCAGGCGGATTCTTTACCAACTGAGCTATGAGGGAAGCCCCACAAATTCAGTAAGAGGTACTTTAAAAATTTCTGGGGACTCCTTTGGCTTACTAAGTTGTTTTTTTTTTTTTTTAATAGCATGGTACCTCTATTCATCTTTATAAATAGTAACCATTTACTGAAGATGTCTTAGCTTATCAAGAGTTAATTACTGAGCAACTGGAAAACAACAAGGAAGAGCAAGATGTCAGAGCAAATGCAGCCTCTCGCCACTTGCTTTCTCTTTATTTTTTGATAAAAGTAAATAGGAGTCCCAAATGGCAGAAGCTAAGCCCTTTCTCCAAGGATCTTTCTTTTGGGGAGGGAACAAAAGGTAAGGGGCACTTTCTGACATTTCTGGTTGAGGGGATTGAAAGAGGGAAGTGGTTTATTTTTTCTTATAAGGCATCTTGTGCTACAGTGACCGTGCTGATAATAATAAGGAAGCACAGACATAGGTTTCTGAGGAGAATCCTGGATGTCACAGGCCAAAATAAAATCATTTTGCCACTTATCACTTAATGATAGCTTAACGGCTCCAAAGATAAGAACTTTTTAAATAATTACACGGCTATTTAAACGTTGACACTTCTTGGTTATTTTGGATGCAGTACAAATGGCTTGTTAAAATGCTATGATTTTTCACAAGTACTGCTAGTCACCAAAGAAAAATTCTTTTAAGCAGAACCTTGGCTTTGGAGGATCACCTTATTATTCTATTGCTGCCCTGGGATGTAGAAGGTTGAAATCATTTAACAGAGAGTTAATAATGAAATCTCTTAAGGATAAAAGTGTTTTCTGGATAATGGCAACATATTAGCAATGCATAATTGGTAAGGGGGATACAGAATATTGTGTACCTCTACTGTGCTGTCTTCTCTTCCTCACCATTTCCTTTCCATTAATGTTTTAAAAACAATTTGTGTATCATGACCAGTAAGGCAATTACATTATTAATATATTTCTCATCAACATTAAATGTGTTCCTATAGGGTCTATAAATTGTAATAAGGTTAAATACATATATCTCTGTAGATTTATCTTTAAGCTCTCATCTCATATTAATCCCTTGTACCAACTAAATGTCAGTCTCATAACAATCAGGACAGCTAGAGGCATGCTCTCATCACCAATGACCCCACTCAGCATTGTTCTGGAAATCCTAGCCTATCTTAAAAGGCTCCAGTAGAAGTCTTTAGCTTTTAGTGAAAGAATCTCTGGTGGCTCAAAGGGTAAAGAATCCACCTGCCATGCAGGAGACTGGAGTTTGATCCCTTATTATGGAAGATCCCCAGAGAAAATGGCAACCCACTCCAGTACCCTTGCCTGGAAAATTCCATTGACAAAGGAGCCTGGCGGGCTGCAGTCCAAGGGGTCACAAAGAGTTGGACAGGACTGAATGACTTTCACTTTCACAGTACTGTTGTAAATCTGAGAAAACCTTTAGGCATCCCAAACCATAGAGTATTTTGCATCATTCAGATAAAATTCCCACCCTAGTCAGAACCAATTCTGTGTGACATTTGCAACATTTTTAACTCAACCAAACCTAAGTATTGATAGTATTGTACACAAGGACTTTATCGTGATTTTCATTGTTTCTTTTATTGTGCATATCAAGATTTAAGGAATGTAATGTTGTCATGGTTAATGGGCTTTATATATGAAGGAATAACACTGCAGTTGCCTTTTATAGTTATTTATGTTCTTCATAGCTGTGAAGGCTTATTGGACAGATTAATATGTATCTGAATAAGGAAAATAGCAATTAGTTCTAATAATCTACAGATCATCTCATATAAACGTATACAGTTTTCACAAAGAAAGAAGTATAAGCATATTCTGAATTCATGAGTTTATACAAATGTCTTGCTTTTGATTATCTGAATTGGCTTTGTGGACCTTCAATTTTATTTTATTTTTTTCTGAAAATAACGTAGCATTATGTTTGGGCCCAATTTAGCATGTTAAATCAGACTCATCAGATTCTTAAGAAACAGTGTAGCTTAAGGAGACCAAATTAATCATACAGAGTTGAAGTTTTTATTCTGGGGTGAATAAAAAGGCTTCAGAGAATGCATAATCATCCCTCAGAAATAAAACATAAAAATTTTGTGTTCAGGGGTGCCTGTGCTTATTTGCTCAGTCATGTCCCACTCTTTGCGACCCCGTGGACTGTAACCCACAAGGCTCCTCTGTCCATGGGGATTCTCCAGGCAAGAATACTGGAGTGGGTTGCCATGCCCTCCTCCAGGGGGTCTTCCCAGGGATCAAACCCAGGTCTTTCCCTTTGCAGGCAGATTCTTTACTCTCTGAGTCACCAGGGAAGCCCATGTTTAGGGATAATGGTCTTTAATTACCAGTAGAGTCTTATGGAGAAGGAAATGGCAACCCACTTCAGTGTTCCTGCCTGGAGAATGCCAGGGACAGGGGAGCCTGGTGGACTGCCGTCTATGGGGTCGCACAGAGTCGGACACGACTGAAGTGACTTAGCAGCTTAGCAGCAGAGTCTTATTGAATTTGAGAATACAATACTAATTTAAAATCACACGTAGAACTATGCTTATATAAACTGAGTTCCAAATTACGTTTTACTCTCATTGGTCCACAAGAAGCCTAGGGCAACTATACTCTGGAGTTTTTCCTGGTTTACACGAGGCTGGATGAGATGTCAGGTAAATGTAGATTCTGGTCTAGGCTCAGAGATTCATTGACCTTTTGACCTAGCTGATAATTTAACAAATTCTTCTTTTTTTTTTTTTTTTTGGAGTTACTATGAAGATACTAATCATCTACCTAGAAAGTTTAGAGTACGTAATGGATGAGCAAACACATGATGAAGTGATGAAGTGCTATACAAATGTAAGGAATTACTGTGACTGCATTGCTTGAGACTTTGCTATGAAAACGTACAGTCTACAGAAAATTGCACAAAGCAGTCTGCCATGTAAAGATCAAAGTGAACTCTTTTAGAAAGCACTTTTTAAATTCCATGCTCTCTGATTTTCAAATTTATCATACCTATGAGTTTTAAACTTTGCTGAATGCATTTTAACATTTTTTTTAAACTTTTTGAAATCAGCAATAACTTTCCTAGAGCTGTAAAAACATGATGTTCCAACTGCACTTTTTTTACAAGCTTTGTACCCTTTTCTTGGTTTTATTGCCAAAACAACCCATGGAAACAAAAGATGCAGAAAAGATATGAAAGGAAGTAACGACTGCTGAGCAGTTATCCTGTAGATGAATAATAGACAAGTACATAAACAGATGCAAGCCTAACACGGATGCAAAATGAATGAGAGGAAACTAACAGAACAAGCAGTTACAAAGTTAGGCTTTGGGAGTGGGCATTCATCTATCTCCCTTGGAAGATGTTCTATTGCTGACAGAACAAAATCTCTCTTCACTGTAATATAATCATTGCTTTATATGCCTCTATCTCCTTTTGACAAGTTAAAAGGAAAAAAAAAATCCATTAAGACATAAGACAAAGCATGCTAACTTTTTTAGGCAATATTCCTATGATACTTCAACAAACATCTGAAAGTTAATCATCATTTATACACAGATATAGTATGTAGTTAATCAACTACTACTTTCCTCAAATATTAGTTTGAAGAACTATATATCAAATCAGAGACAGCTTCGACTTAAGTTTTTTACTGGGAATTGTTGCTGTTTAGTCACTAAGTCGTGTCTTAACTCTTCTGCAACCCCATGGACTGTAGCCCGCCAGACTCCTGTGTCCATGGGGTTTCCCAGGCTAGAATACTGGAATGGGTTGTCATTCCCTGGATCTTCTGAACCCAGGGACTGAGCCCACATCTCCTGCATTGCAGACAATTCTTTACTGCTGATTTACTAGGAAATACCTGTTTGATTAACTGAATTCACCATTTCTATGGTTGTTGGTGTTCTTCAGTTGCTCAGTTGTCTCCAACTCTTTGTGACCCCGTGGACTGCAGCACACCAGGCTTCCCTGTCCTTCACCATCTTCCTGAGCTTGCTCAAACTCACGTCCATTGAGTTAGTGATGCCATCCAACCATCTCATCCTCTGTCGTCCCCTGCTCCTCCTGCCTTCAGTCATTCCCATCATCAGGGTCTTTTCTAATGAGTCGGCTCTGGCCCAAGTATTGAAGCTTCAGCTTTGGCATCAGTTCTTCCAATGAATATTCAGGGTTGATTTACTTTAGGATTGACTTGTTTGATCTGCTTGCAGTCCAGGGGACTCTCAAGAGTCTTCTCTCTTCTCCAACACCACAGTTCAGAAGTGTCAGTTCTTCAGTGATTAGCCTTCTTTATGGTCCAACTCTCACATCCATACAAGGCTACTGGAAAAACCATAGCTTTGACTAGATGGACCTTTGTAGGCATAGCAATGTCTCTGCTTTTTAATATGCTGTCTATGTTTGTCAAAGCTTTTCTTCCAAGGAACAAGTGTCTTTTAATTTCATGGCCGCAGTCACCATCTGCAGTGATTTTTGGAGCCCAAGAAAATAAAGTCTGTCACTGTTTCCATGGTTTTCCCACCTATTTGCCATGAAGTAATGGGACTGGGTGCCATGATCTTAGTTTTTTGAATGTTGAGTTTTAAGCCAGCTCTTTCATTCTCCTCTTTCACTGTTATCAAGAGGAGCTTTAGTTCCTCTTCACTTTCTGACATAAGTGTGGTGTCATCAGCATATCTGAGGTTATTGATATTTCTTCCAGAAATGTTGATTCCAGCTTGTGCTTCATCCAGCCCTGCATTTAGGATGATGTACTCTCCGTATAGGTTAAATAATCAGGGTGACAAAATACAGCCTTGACGGACTCCTTTCCCAATTGAAACCAGTCCTTTGTTCCATGTCTGGTTCTAACTGTTGCTTCTTGACCTGCATACAGGTTTTTCAGAAGGCAGGTAAAGTGGTCTGGTATTCCCATCTCTTGAAGAATTTTCCACAGTTTGTTGTGATCTACAGAGTCAAAGGCTTTGGCGTAGTCAATAAAGCAGAAGTAGATTTTTTTTTCCTCTGGAATTCTCCTTCTTTTTTGATGATCCAACGGATGTTGGCAATTTGATCTCTGGCTGCTCTGCCTTTTCTAAATACAGCTTGAACATCTGGAAGTTCTCAGTTCACGTACTGTTGAAGCCTAGTTTGGAGAATTTTGAGCATTGCTTTGCTATTCTGTGTGAAAGGAGTGCAATTGTGTGGTAGTTTGAACATTCTTTAGCATTGCCTTTCTTTGGGACTGGAATGAAACTGACCTTTTCTAGTCCTGTGGCCACTGCTGAGCTTTCCAAATTTGCTGGCATATTGAGTGCAACACTTTCACAGCATCATCTTTTAGGATTTGAAATAGTTCAACTGTAATTCCAACACCTCTACTAGCTTTGTTCATAGTGGTGCTTCCTAAGGCCCACTTAACTTCAGACCCAGGATGTCTGTCTCTAGGTGATTGTTTGTTTACCAGATTGATTTACTGATCTTCTATGATGTTATGAAACAATTAGAAAATGGAGGGTAAGTATTACATTAAGACTTAAAGGAAAAGAAAAGTGTCCAGGAAAAAAAAATAGACCTAATATTCTGAAAAATTTTAGTTGCCCACATGCTTATTTTCATTAAAACTTTTTTCCAGATAGTTTTAATTTTTGAAATATAGTCACCCTATTAGTATTTCTGGTGGAAGAACTGAATTGGTTTAAGTCTGTTGACTTGATAAGTTAAGGTTGATAAATGTTTTGCGAGCAACTATGTCAGAAAAAAGAAATCTGGGATTAAATTACTTCTCATAAATAATTCAGAGTTGGGAAAAGTTTAAATTGCTTTGATTTTTAGAAAATTTTATGAGCGTTGTTTTTTTCAGATAAAGATTTCCCACTATTTCTAAAATTACTTAAATCAGAGGACTGTGTTACATTCATCAGCTGTGTGAAATTTGATTCTTAATTTGATTTTCATTGAAAACTCAAAATTGTCCTTTTATCAAATATATATTTTTTACTTTTTACCTTTTTTCTTCTTCAGTGACATTATGATAAATTATATATTCTGGAACAATAGTGATTTGTTCAAAGTGTCTCTGGTTCCTTAGCTTTGCTAATATTGGCCCAATTTTTTGTCAGAAATAATAATTTATCATTACTTTTCTTCCTTAATTGTACTGAATACACTCTTCACTTTTCTAGGAAAATTGCTGTGCCATCCCCACTTATTTGGGAAATGATAAGCTTCCTTTTTTGTTGATAGTTACTTGTTCTGATGCTTGGTTAAATTGTAACAATTATAATTCATTTTAAATGATGATTATGAAGTATTATTGGTTCTTCAAATGGTATCTGTAATTTGAAATGTCCATAACTGCAAAACAGTTACATCACTCTTTGAATTCTATTTTAAAATCGGGATTAAAATGCATATTTTGCAGTAACTTTTGACAAAAATTGTCAAATAAGTACATGAGCTCATTTTTATTTATTTTATTTCAAAAGTCAGCCTGACTGAGTAGTATCATAAATGAGCTGCACATGTGTGCTGTGTGGCTGCACGTGTTCATACGTGTGTGCACGTGCGTGGGGCGGAAGCACTGGAAAGTTATGGCTTGCTCTATATGCCCATTATTGCCGTGAAATTTTATAGATTTACATAGCATCCAAATTAGCTTCAGGAAGCTAAACATTAATACATTGTTTTTCAATGTGTAAGGATAGATTAGCTTTTCAGAGGAGAGGGAGAAGCAGAGAATTAGTTGGCATTTTGAAATACATTTAACTATCTATTGGTACCTTACTTCACATGTTGCCTGATTACACTTTTAGCAACTACTATATACAATATGCTTCAATGATGTTTAATTATAAAATTTTATTTATGAAATTACAAACCACTAATTTTCCGGGGAGTAGGGATCAAATATTGGCATTGTGCTTCACTGATGCTGATAAAACCCCTGATAAAATTGATATTCACTCCCGCATCCTGAAATAGGGTCCCATTTCTGAAGCCCTTCTCTGCTCTACAGAATGACAGTTTAGTTTCTTAATATCAAATTCCTTTGCCTGTTCCAAGCAAAACAGATGGTTAAGATAATTATAATGGAAATGGCATGCTGAGAAAACTGTGGAGAAACCATTCCCTTCTTTTATCCTTCCTTTTTCCTCTTTCTGAATGCAGTGGATAAAGGTATGGAGCAGTAAACAGAATATGCAAATAAAAAAAAAAAGTGAGTTCTAACTTTAACCCATGGAGGTGACCTGGGAGACTCAGATGGAATCAGTCAACCTCTGCAGGTCTCAGTTTCCTTGTCTGTAAAATCCAGATGAGGGACTTATTGACCTCGGTGGAACCTCAGTATCCACCTGGCAAAGGCTCCCTGGAGGAAGAGGAGGAGGAACCAGCTTGAGCAGAAGAGATGGTTCCTTAAAAATCAAACCCGAGTTACTTTTTTGTTGACCAAAAGAATTTTTATGCAAAAGGCATTTCAAATGCATTTAAAACAGAGAGCAGAAATGAATCCAAAATGCCTAACGTATGCTTTTTCAGCACTTTCTAGCAATTATGACAATTTAGGTGGTTATGTAAATTACACAATTCTTGTAAAATGACATAATTATGAAATGTTGGGGCAGAAACAGAAAAGGATTACATTGCTTTAAAGTGAATACTTCTATGATCTAAATCCATCTAGATCCATCTAGATCCATCACCTTTTCTAATTCCCTTGGATTTTACTGTTGCCAGTGGAAAAATATCAATAAGGAAGTAATGTTCCAAGAGTGTAAGTATTGACAAAATCTGGATAGGGTGGTATACTATAATGAGGCTATTTTAAACTGAATTTTATTGTTTTGATTCAGATTTTTAAATCTGTGTCTGCATAAACAATCCATACACATGAAACTGTTTTCAAAAATATTATCTTTATTTCTAGTAATTAATTTGGCATTTAGAGCATTTGTAAATATTTGTAAAAATATTTATAGCAAGTATTTCTCTTAGCATTGTGTTATTCACATTTTCAAGAAGAAGAATATTTTGTTGGGGAGATATTGCTAAGATAGTTCCAAATAGTCTAAGAACCATAAAAATACATATGTGTGTATTTGCATATTTGCAGAAACCACATTTACTTTTGGAGAGTAGTATATGAAATGTATTTTCTTTTTAAGTCTGTGGTTAATACGTTAATTCCCCAGTTACTTAGCAATGACAAATATATATGTAACTGTGTTTGTGAGAAGGAATAGAAGACTTTTTTTCCCTTCACGGTTTTGTAGTGTGTTGAATTTCAAAGTCCATCACGAAGTTCCTTACTTTTCCTCCAGGCTGGAAAGTCACCCCAAAGAAAGGTAGAAGAATGAGTATGCAGGCAGAGGTTTATAGCTCTCAAGAGCTGTTACTTGCCTGGCAAGGAGTACTTTGAAGATACCATGCCTTCTAGGCAACTTGGTTTCCCTTTTTTGAACCGAGACCAGGTGTACTTCCTCCTCCGAGCATCACAGTTAAAATCTCCCTTGCCCAGCCTTTCTTCTGGCTGAGCAGTTGTGACATTGTTTAGTCGCTCAGTCGTGTTTGACTCTATGTGACGCCATGGACTGTAGTCTGACAGACTCCTCTGTCTATTGGATTTCCCAGGCAAGAATACTGGAGTGGGGTGCCATTTCTTTCCCCAGGGGATCTTCCTGACCCAGGGATCGAACCCACATCTCCTGCACTGCAGGCAGATTCTTTACCATCTGAGCCACCAGGAAAGTCCCTTGTTATCTAAGATCATTGTTATCTAAGATTATTAAGAATATTCATTATCTAAGAATATTAAGTTATATGGAGCTGGGAGGGGGGCAGATAGTCCCAGAAGAACATTATCTATATTAAGAACGTTAAGAAACAGGAGGTAGAGTAGAGGGAGTGGATGAGGTGCATGTCTCCGTGGATGGAGAGAGCCTCCTACCTCTGCCCCTGTGATCTCTACTCCTACCCCCCAAAAGGGAAAGAAGCAGGAAGTAAAGCTTCCATGTGTCACTCCCCAAGTCACCGCTGAGCTTCCCCAGTGGCTCAGTAGTAAAGAATCTGCCTGCCGGTGCAGGAGACGCAAGAGATGCAGGTTTGACCCCTGGGTCTGGAAGGTCCCTGGAGAAGGATATAGCGTCCCACTCCAGAGTTCTTGTCTGCAGAAGCCGATGGACAGGAGCCTGGCAGACTGTAGACTCTGGGGTCATCAAGTGTCGGACACGACTGAGCAAGCACACACTACATTATTTCCTTTACCTCAGGGAGTTATTTTCAATCCCTCTGACTAAGAATGGTTATTACTGAGCAGCATAGACCTCTGATGAAGAAAGACTTTTTTTCCCAATCACCCTCTCTCACACTTGCTAAAAAGACAAAAGAACAAAAGGAAAAAATGAGAATATTTACGTTGCTAAGTTTGCAACTCACAGTGGTAAAAAAAAAAAAAAAAAAAAGAGTCCTGGGACTCAACAGGACATCAAAACGGAAATTCTGGGACTCAATTTATGGGACAGAAGAAAGACGTTGGCATGAATTCTTTACAAAATAGCAAATACAAGTATCCTCCCTTGGCTAAGAGATAAAGTACAAGGAGAAGACAGAGATACTCATACACTGCTCTTCACTCAGTCTCTCCGTATAGTCCAGTTTGTTGTTGGCTCACCAGACTAGGGTGGTGTGTTGTCTGGAAAAATCATTTCCTACTACTTCCTGTCTGTGTTTCCTTTCGTCTTTCTTTGCCTGCTCATAGCTTAAGGCAAGCCTTTTAAATACATAGACTTGTGTTGTCTTGAGTTCTCTTCATGTATGCCCCTCTGTCTTCCAACTCTAGCCAAGACACCTCAAGAAATCATTCTTCCTTTTTGAAACCATTAAAGCAAAATATCAAGCATGGATAATAAGCTTGAGTTGTCTCTGTGTGTCAAAGACAAAATACTGTTTTTAAATGGCCAGCGGATTCTTCCTGTTGGTCTGGATGTAGTCTGTATCTCACAATTGTTGGAGTTTAGAAGCAGATATATTAGGGCTTGTGACAAATTTTTGCTTCACACGGAGCCTGAAATTTGTCCTTTAAGCAGCTCATCATTCTGGGAGCTGCACTTTGCAGAGCATGTTTTAGTCATATAGATATCTCTTCATGGCTCTGAGAGACACCTTGAACTAGTAACTAGACAATTCACAGTAAATATTAGCTTAACGTTTCTTGTGTGCTTCCTAAGAGGTGCTTCTTTCCTATTTTGTATGCCCTTAAAAGGTTAGTTAATTCCAGATTAGGAATCTGAGCTCACCCTTTGCTTTGTGCATGCATATGCCGGGTAGAGACTGAATCACATAGATTTTGAGAACCAGTCGTTCTACTTTAAAGATTCGCTTGCCTTTGTCTCCATGGTCTGGATCACCCTGTATGGTAGGTTGTAAATATTCTACTATAGCAGATACATGGTCACACTTTTAATCATACAAACACGAAGGCAACTTTGGGGTCCTGAGGGAAAGAGCTCTTTTTTTTTTTTCCTCCTAAATTTCCCTTAACTTTGAATGGAAGAGATTTTGAGCAGCCATTTTTCTACTGAAGACACATGGCTTCTGAATCTTCCAAGTACTGAAGGACTAAGGATAAAGAGGGCCCATAGGCAGGACTTCTGGGGAGGTGAAACTTACAGATTCTAGAAGCATGAGTGCTCAGTTGTGTCCGACTCTTTGCAACCCCATAAACTGTAGCCCACCGGGTTGCTCTGACCATTGGATTCTCCAGGCAAGAATACTCGAATGGGTAGCCATTCCCTCCTCCAGGGGATCTTCCTGACTGAGGAATCAAACCTGTGTCTCTTGCATTGGCAGATGGCTTCTTTACCACTGAGTCATTTTAGAAGCCTACATTCTAGAAGAGGGGATATTTAATACTCACTATAATCTGTTACTTTCCTTCATTTAATTCCCTCCTGTTAAATCTTTATTTAGTTGTATCATAGATGGGAGGGGAATTAAAGGAGAGGCAAAAGGATTCAGAAGGACTACAACAATCTGAACCAGTAGTTCATAGCTCACTGGAGTGGACCAGCAGAAGAATCTGGGCAGTGGTCACCAGGAGATAAGTCCTTGGAAGGTTTGTGTGGCATGAAAGCATGCCCGAGAACTCTTAAAAATATTAATAGGAAAATCAGTACAACCTAATCAACTTCTCCCCAACTCAGAGGAAGGGGCTTCCACTGAATTGAACATTGTAAGACAGACTTCATAAATTTGGGATATTTGAATAATATTGTTGATAGTATGTACTTTTTTTCCCTTATAAATGCATATCAACTAAATTTTTCTTTTTCCTTTGGAAACTCAGTAAACATGATTTTCTTTCATCAGAATTAGAATACAGTAAAACCTCAGGCATTGTCAAAGACATAACATAGTAGCTAGTTTTAGGCAATATTTTTCCTGAATAACAGAAAATTATCTTTCATTCCATACCAAGAGGCAATATATACAAGTACACAACATTTACATATATGTATAAATCCACCCATATGTGTATATGCTTCTCTGGTGGCTCAGATGGTAAAGAATCTGCCTGCAGTGTAGGAGACCCAGGTTTGATCCCTGGGTCGGGAAGATCCCCTGGAAAATGTAAATGGCAACCCACTCCAGTATTCTTGCCTGGAGAACTCTGTGGACAGAGGAGCCTGGCAGGCTATAGTCCATGAAGTTGTAAAGAATCGGACACAACTAAGTAAATAAAACTTTATAATATATGTATATACTACAGATACAACATATGTGCATTTGCACATATGTATATTCACATAAATTTTAATTTGACCATATGCCAAGATATTCTTTTGTAGAAGTTATGTCATTAATTTCTGATATAATCAGTTCTTCAAAATGCTAATGAATTACTTTTTTACAGAATAGTTTTCTTTTGTAGAATAATATTAGTAAATATGGCATCACCTGAGTAGTCCTTAAAAGGTACACTCTTGCTTAATCCAATTTGTCAATCAAAAATGAGCAACAGAGACTTGATACATGTGTTCCAGGAGGACTACAGCATAATAATGAAGATACAAATATTTACATAGTAATTATTTAATTGTTGTAAAGATATTTACAATAGATCTACACCTGCCAGACTTGTTTCACCTGGTAGGAGAGAAAGGATGACTGCCCTGAAGTATTTAGACTTAGGAGGACACAGGGAGAAGGTCATTTTCCAGACAGATATATTAGCATGTGTGAGAGATACACTGAGTAGAGAAGGCTGGGTCTTGATTGTTTTTATTGCTGTTCAGTAGTTAAGTCATGTCTGACTCTTTCCAACCCCATGGACCGCAGCACGCCAGGCTTCCCTATCCTTCACTATCTCCTGGAGTTTGCTCAAACTCATGTCCATTGAGCCGGTGATGCCATCCCCAACCATTTCATCCTCCATAGATGCCTTCTCCTCCTGCCTTCAATCTTTCCCAGCGTCAGGGTATTTTAAAGTGAGTTTCTTTTCGTTATTTCAGCTAAGGAAAGTAAACATCAAAGAGAATGTAAAGGGACAAGACTAGTGAGAATGGTCTGCTGATCTAGCAAGTTTATTCTGAAGTTTAACATTTTAAAATACTTGGGAATCTATGTTGCTATATGAAATGTAGCAAAGTTGTTAATGCTACAATAATCTTCTGGTTATACCAGTTTTTCAGTCGAATATCTTAGTTATTGCTTTGTCTTATCTTGATGTCATTAATTTCTCCTTTTCCTTGATTTGTGGAGGATATTTAATGTTACAGTTTACCTCACAAAGATATATGTATACCTATGGCTGATTCCTGTGGAGGTTTGACAGAAGACAAAATTCTGTAAAGCAATTATCCTTCAATAAAAAATAAATTAATTAAAAAATAACTCTTCAGTTAATGACTTTTCAATACAACAGTTTTTGAAAATATATAGACTATATTTCATATTTTTCACAGTGAAATGACATTTTTTCCCCAAGAAGTAACTTGACCGTAAGAGGTTTTGTGTTGACATTAGAGTTTTAGGCAAAAACTCACTGACCCATTTGTGGTAAGTCAGATTTTCTAATAAAATAATTCACACAAAATAAATTTGAATTGCGTGGATTTGCCAAGTGAGGGACTGAAGAGAAAGCATCTTTTACCATATGTTAAGTTAACCTCTTCTTTTGAGGCAAATTGTGTTGAGCATTTTTGTCCTAATAATGTTTTCTTGGTTCTGGTCTATGATTTTTTAAAAAAAAAAATTATTTTAGTGCTATTTTAGATTTACAACAAAATTGAGAAAAAATACAGAGATTTCCCATATCACCGCTGCTTCCCACACATGCAAAGGATGTCTAATTATCAGTATCCCACACCAATGTGGTACACTTGTTGTTTGTGTTGTTCAATTGTTAGTCTTATCTGACTCGTTGCAACCCCATGGACTGCAGCACATAGGGCATCCCTGTCTTCACCATTTCCCAGAGCTTGCGCAAACTCATGTCCACTGAGTCGGTGATGCCATCCAACCATCTCATCCTCTGCCATCGCCTACTGTCCTGGTCTCCTCATGCCTTCAGTCTTTCCCAGCATCAGGGTCTTTTCTAATCAGTCGGTTCTTCGAATCAGGTGGCCAAAGTATTGGAACTTCAGCTTCAGCATCAGTCCCTCCAATGAATATTCAGGATTGATTTCCTTTAGGATTGACTAGTTTGATCTCCTTGCAGTTCAAGGGACTGTCAAGAATCTTCTCCAACACCACAGTTCAAAAGCATCAATTCTTCAGTGCTCAGCCTTCTTTACGGTCCATATATATATGACCACTGGACAAACCATAGCCTTGACTATATGGACCTTGTTACACTTGTTGCAATCAGTGAATCTCCATTGAGACATAATAATTATCCAAAGTTCATAATTTGCACTAAGGTTCAACTTGATATTGTACATTCTGTGCATTTAAACAAACATGTAATAACATGAAGCCAACATTATAGTCTTATGCAGAGTATTTTCATGGCCCTAAAAAAAGAGTCAGACACAACTGACTGACTGAAAAATCCTCTGTACTCTGCCTGTTCATTTGTCCCTCCCCACTAATATATGGCAACCACTGATATTTTTTCCGTTGACTCTTTTCATTTGTGTGTAAGTTGTTCAGTCATGTCTGACTCTTTGCAGTCCCATGGACTATAGCCACCCAGCTCTTCTGTCCATGGAATTCTCCAGGCAAGAATACTGGAGTGGGTTGCCATTCCCTTTCCCACGGGATCTTCCGAACCCAGGGATTGAATCTGGTTCTCCTGCATTGCAGGCAGAAATTGAATCTGGTTCTCCTGCATTGCAGGCAGATTCTTTACCATCTGAGCCACCAAATTTCCTCCATGTCTTTTCATGGCTAGATAGCTCACTTCTTTTAATGTTGAATGTTGTTGTTGTTCAACCACTCAATCACTTTGCAACCCCATGGACTGCAACACACCAGGTTTCCCTTTCCTTCACTATCTCCTGGAGTTTGCTCAAACTCATGTCTATAAACAAACTCATGTCAATTGATACCATCCAGCCATCTCATCCTCTATTGCCCCCTTCTCTTCCTGCTCTTAATTTTTCCCAGCATCAGGGTCTTTTCCAATAAATTCGCTCTTTGCATCAGGTGGCCAAAGTATTGGAGCTTTAGCTTCAACAACAGTCCTTCCAGTAAGTATTCAGATTTGATTTCCTTTAGGATTGACTGGTTTGATTTCCTTGCTGTCCAAGGGACTCTCAAGTGTCTTCTCTAGCACCACACTTCAGAAGCATCAATTCTTCAGCACTCAGCCTTCTTTATGGTCCAACTCTCATATCGGTACATGACTACTAGGAAAAACAGCTTTGATTAGAAGGACCTCTGTCAGCAAAATGATGTCTCTGCTTTTTAATATGCTGTTTAGGTTTGTCAAAACTTTTCTCCCAAGGAGCAGATGTCTTTTAATTTCTTGGCTGCAGTCATTATCTGCGATGATTTTGGAGCCTAAGAAAATAAAGTCTTTCATTGTTTCCTTTTCTTCCCCCATTCTGTTTATCATGAATTGATGGGACCTGATGCCATGATCTTTGTTTTTTGAATGCTGAGTGTTAAGCCAACTTTTTCACTCTCTTCTTTCACTTTCATCAGGAGGCTCTTTAATATTACCCTCTTCCAAATTACTACAGTTAATATATCCATTTACCTACCTAAGGATATCTTGGTTGCTTCCAAATTTTAGCAGTTGTGAATAAAGCTGCTATAAACATCCGTGTTCACATTTTTGTGAAGACCTAGTTTTAAACTCCTTTGGATCAATACCAAAGAGTATGATTGCTGGATTGTTTGGTAAGAATATGTTTAGTTTTACAGAAACCTCCAAACAGTCTTTCAAAGTAGCTGTACCATTTTGTATTCCCAGTAGCAATGTGTAGAGTTCTCATTGCTCCACATACTTGTCAACATTTGGTATTGTCAGTGTTCTGGATTTGGCCATTCTGATAGCTATGCAGTGGTACCTCATTTAATTTGCATTTGCCTGATGATATATAATGTGAAGCATCTTTTCATATGCATATTTTCATTCATATATGATTTTGATGAGGTGTCTGCTAAGATCTTTGGCCTAATTTTTAATTGTGTTGTTTGGTTTTTACTTGATTTTTAAGAGTTCTTTGTTTATTTTCAATAAGTCTAAACAGATGTGTCTTTTGCAAATATTTTCCCCTTTTGCCAGTATTTTCCTCTAATTCTCTTTATATGGTCTTTTTCAGAGGAAAAGCTTTTAATTTTAATGGAATACAGCTTATCAATTATTTCTTTCATGGGTCAGTATTATGTCTGAAAAGGCATCACCATTCTCAAAGTCATCTTGGTCCTCTCATCTTCTAGGAGTTTTATATATATATATATATTTTACATTTAGGCCTGTTATCCATTTTTAGTTAATTTTTGTGAAGAATATGAGGTCTCTGTCTGGATTCTTTCCTTTTTCCTTCTGAATATCCAGGTTTTCCAGTACCATTTGTTTAAAAACCACCTTTGCCTCACTGTATTGCCTATGCTCTTTTGTCAAAGATCAATTGATTATTTTTACGAGAGTCAGTTTGTAGGCTCTCTGTTCTGTTCCACTGATTTATTTTTCTATTCTTTCACTATTATCACATTGTCTTGATTACTATAAATTTATAGCAAGTCCTGAACCCAGGTGACATCAGTCTTCTAACTTCAGTCGTTCTCCTCCAATATTGTGTTGACTATTCTGAGTCTTTTACTTCTCCACATAAACTTTGGAATCAATTAGTGCACATCCATAAAACAGCTCACTAGGGTCTGATTGCAGCTGTATTGAATATACAGATCAATTTGGGAAGAATTGACACTTTGACAATGTTGAGTTTTCCTATCCATGAACATGGAATCTCTCTCCATTTACTTGTTTGATTTTATTTATTAGAACTTTGTAGTTTTCCTCTTATAGATCATGTATATATTAAATTTAGGAGGGTGACAGTGTAAATGGTATTTTGTTTTTAGTTTCAAATTTCACTTGTTCATTATGGGTATATAGAAAGCACCATTCCTTCTCTTTTACATGTTTTATTGCATTAGTAAAACTACCAGTCTGATGTTGACCAATGGTAATGAGAGAGGACAACTTTATACCTGGAAGGAAAGTTGTGAATTTCTCACTGTTAAGTATGATAGCTGCAGGTTTCCTGTAGATAGTCTTTATCAACTTGAGAAAGTTCTCCTCTCTTCCTGGTTTAATGAGAGCTTTTATCAAGAATGGGCATTGGATTTTGTCAAATGTTTTTTCTGCACCTATCGAAAGAATCATGTGATTTTGCTTTTTTATCTATTGATGTGTTGAAAAAAGATGTAATTCTTTCTCCCATTTTAAGCCAATCTTGCATAACTGAGATAAATCCTACCTGGTCATGGTGTGTAACACTTTTTATACCATTTTGAACTCTGTTTGCTAATATCTTGCTGAGGATTTTTTTCACGTAAGTTTCTGAGAGATACTGGTCTGTAGTTTTCTTATAATGTTACTGTTCAGTTTTGGTGTTACAGTAACACTGGCCTCATAGAATGAGTTAGGAAGTATCCCTTCTGCCTCAAAGGAATAATATAGAATTTGTACAGTTTCCTTAAAAAAAAAAGTTTGATAAAACTCATTGTTGAACCCATTTGGGCCTGGTGCTTTTTGTTTTGGAAGATTGTTAATTGTTGACTCAATATCTTTAATAGATATAGTCCTCTTCAGATCATCTGCTTCTTGTGTGAGTTTTGGCAAATTGTGTCTTTTGAGGAATTGGTCCATTTCATCTGTATTTTCAGATTTGTGAGTATAGAGGTGTTCATAGTAGTCCTCTATTTTTCTTTACATTTCTATGGCATAGTAGTGATATCTGCTCTTTCATTGTCTGATATTAGTAATTCGTACCCTGTCTCTTTTTTCCTAGTTAGCCTGGGTAGAGGCTTATCAACTTTATTGATCTTTTCAAAAAGCTAGCTTTTGGTTTCATTGATTTTTCTCTATTGGGTCCCTGTTTTCAATTTCATTGATTTCTGCTCTAGTTCTTTTTATTTTCTTCTGCTTGCCTTGAATTTAATTTGCTCTTCTTTTTCTAGTTTCTTAAGATGAAAAGTTACATTATTGATTTTAGATCTTTCTTCTGTAGTAATGTATGCATTCAGTGCTATAAATTTCCTTCTAAGCATAGCTTTTGCTGAATCCCACAAATAAGTTTTGTTTTCATTTTCATTCAGTTCTTTGATCCATGTGTTATTTATAAATGTACTGTTCAATCTCCATGTACTTTGTTTGGCATTTTCCAGTTATCTTTCTGTTACTAATTTTTTATTTAATTACATTGTGATCTGAAAGTAGACATTATTTGAGTAAGATTTTTTTTAATAAAAGTGTGTTTTCCTGTACAGAATGTGGTCTGTTTTGGTGATGTGTCCTATGAACTTGGGGAAAATGCATATTCTTCTATTGTTCAATGATATATAGATATCAATTATATTCAGTTGATTGATGGTATTGTTGAGTTCAGCTATGTCCTTACTGATTTTCTTCCTCCAAGATCTGTCTGCTGCTGAGAAGATGTTGAAGTTTCCAACTATGACAGTAGGTTTGTCTATTCTTTCTTGCAGTTCTGTCAGTTTTTGCCTCATTTCATTTGATATTCTGTTATTAGGAACACACACATTGAGAATTGTTATGTCTTCTTGGAGAATTTGTGCCTTTGTGATTATATAATACGCTTCTTTATTTCTGAAAATTTTCCATGCTTTAAGGTCTGCTCTGTCAGATATTTAATATGGCTACTTCTGCTTTCTTTTGATTAGTGTTAGCGTGATATATTTTCTTCATCTATTTACTTTTACTCTATTAATACGTTCCCTTATATAAGTGGTTTTCTCATAGACAACATATAGTTGGGCTGTAGTTTTTGATCCTCTCTGGCAAGCTCTGTCTTTTAACTAGGGCATTTAGACCCTTGACACTCCAAGTGATTATTGGGGACTTTCCTGGTGGCTCAATGGTAAAGAATCTGCCTGCCAATGCAGGAGACATGGGTTCGAGCCCTGATCCTGGAAGATTACACATGCTGTGGAACAGCTAAGCCCGGGCACCACAACTATTGAGCCTGTGCTCTAGAGCCTGAAGCTGCAACTGCTGAGCCCATGTGCCACAGCTATTGAAGCCCACGTGCCCTAAAGCTGTGCTCTGCCACAAGAGAAGCCACCACAATGAGAAGCCTGTTCACCACAACTAGAAAGTACCCCCTACTTGTCTCAATTAGACAAAACCTGGGTGCAGAAATGAAGACCCATCACAGCCAAAAAATAAAATAAGTAAATCTTTGAAAAGTGATTATTAATATAGTTGGATTAACAGCTACAATATTAATTACTGTTTTCTATTTATTGCCCTTGTTCTTTGTTCTTTTCTTGTCTTCCACTCTTTTTCTGCTTTTTGTGATTTTAATTGAGCAATTCATATGGTTCTGTTTCTGTCCTTAGGCTATCACTCATAGGTGTGATATTTTTAACTTTCTATAGTGGAGAAGGCAATGGCAACCCACTCCAATGTTCTTGCCTGGAGAATCCCAGGGATGGGGAAGCCTGGTAGGCTGCCGTCTATGGGGTCGCAGAGTCAGACACGACTGAAGCAACTTAGCAGCAGCAGCAGTGGTTATTAAAAATTCACCTTCAAATGAAGCTGTACCACTTCATGAGTACTGTAGGTACCTTATAATAGCAAAATAATTTTAATTCCTCCCCTTCATCCCTTTTTTCCTTGCTGTCATTTATTTCACATACATAAGCACACATAAGCGTATATGTGAATACATTGTTGTTATTATTCTTTTGAATAAACTGTTACCTGTTAGATTGATTAAGGATTAGAAAAATAACATTTTTTCTTTTATCTTCACTTATTTCTTCTTTTTGGTCATCCTTTCTCCATGTACATCTGAGTTTCTGACTTGTATTGTTATCCTCCTCACTAAAGAACTCCTTTTAAAATTTCTTACAAGGCAAGTGTGCAGGCAACTTGTGTCTTCTATTTATGCTTGTCTAAGGATCTATTTCTGCTTCATTGACTATGCCAAAGCCTTTGACTGTGTGGATCACAATAAACTGTGGAACATTCTGAAAGAGATGGGAATCCCAGACCACCTGACCTGCCTCTTGAGAAACCTGTATGCAGGTCAGGAAGCAACAGTTAGAACTGGACATGGAACAACAGACTGGTTCCAAATAGGAAAAGGTGTATGTCAAGGTTGTATATTGTCACCTTGCTTATTTAACTTATATGCAGAGTACATCATGAGGAGCGCTGGGCTGGAAGAAGCACAAGCTGGAATCAAGATTGCTGGGAGAAATATCAATAACCTCAGATATGCAGATGACACTACCCTTATGGCAGAAAGTGAAGAGGAACTCAAAAGCCTCTTGATGAAAGTGAAAGAGGAGAGTGAAAAGGTTGGTTTGAAGCTCAACATTCAGAAAACAAAGATCATGGCATCTGGTCCCATCACTTCATGGGAAATAGATGGAAAAACAGTGGAAACAGTGTCAGACTTTGTTTTTTTGGGCTCCAAAATCACTGCAGATGCTGATTGCAGCCATGAAATTAAAAGATGCTTGCTCCTTGGAAGGAAAGTTATGAACAACCTTGATAGTATATTAAAAAGCAGAGACATTACTTTGCCAACCAAGGTCCATCTAGTCAAGGCAATGGTTTTTCCCGTGGTCATGTATGGATGTGAGAGTTGGACTGTGAAGAAGGCTGATCGCCGAAGAATCGATGCTTTTGAACTGTGGTGTTGGAGAAGACTCTTGAGAGTCCCTTATACTGCAAGGAGATCCAACCAGTCCATTCTAAAGGAGATCAATCCTGGATGTTCATTGGAGGGACTGATGCTAAAGCTGAAACTGCAATACTTTGGCCACCTCATGCGACGAGTTGACTCACTGGAAAAGACTCTGATGCTGGGAAAGGTTGGGGGCGGGAGGAGAAGGGGACGACGGAGAATGAGATGGCTGGATGGCATCACCGACTCTGTGGACATGAGTTTGAGTGTACTCCGGGAGTTGGTGATGGACAGGGAGGCCTGGCGTGCTGTGATTCATGGGGTCGCGGAGAGTCGGACACGACTGAGAGACTGAACTGAACTGAACTGAAGGAAGTCTTTATTTCCTTCTCATATTTGAAGAATAATTTTACAGAGTAAAGAATTCTAGGTTGGTGATGGTTTGGTGTTTTTTTTTTTTTTTTTTGGTAACACTTTAAATATTTTATCTTCTCTCTCCTTACTCATATGACTTTTCAAGAAAAGTTGGGTGTAATTTTTATTTTTGTTCCTCTCTAGGTGAAATGTTTATTCCCTTGCCTCTTTAAAAAATTTTTTTCTTTGCCTTTGATTTTCTCTAATTTGAAAATTATATGCCTAAATAGAGTGTTTTGGGCATTTAGCTTGCTTGGTATTCTCTAAAATTCTTTTATCTGTGATTTGTTATCTAACATTAATTTGAGAAAATTCTCAGTCATTTTTGTTTCAAATATTTCTCCTCTTCCTTTTCTCTTTCTTCTTCTAATACTCCCGTTACACTTATGTTACACCTTTTGTAGTTGTCCTACAGTCCTTAGATATTATATTCTGTATTTTTCAGTCTTCTTTCAGATTCTTTCCTCAGTCATCTTCAGTTAAACCCATAAAGTGAAGGTGTTAGTCACTCAGTCATGTCTTACTCTTTGCGACCCCATGGATTGTAACCCCATAGGCTCCTCTGTCCATGGAATTCACTAGACAAGAATACTGGAGTGGGTTGCCATTCCCTTCTCCATTTAAAAAATTTCTATTAAAGTGATTTTTAATTTTTATTCTCTAGAATTTTCTTGGAATTCTTTATTAGGATCCCCGTCTCTCTGCTTATATTCTCTATTCTTGCATTCTGTCCTCATTAGAGTACTAGCATATTAATCATGCTGCTGCTGCTAACTTGTTTTAAATTTCTGATCTGAAAATTCCAACATCCCTGATGTATCTGGTCCTAATGCTTGCTCTTTCTTTTTAAATCTTCCTTTTTGCCTTATTCTATGAAGCAACAGTTAGAACTGGACATGGAAAACAGACTGGTTCCAAATAGAAAAAGGAGTACGTCAAGGTTGTATATTGTCACCCTGCTTATTTAACTTATATGCAGAGTACATCATGAGGAATGCTGGGCTGGAAGAAGCACGAGCTGGAATCAAGATTGCTGGGAGAAATATCAATAACCTCAGATATGCAGATAACACCACCCTTATGGCAGAAAGTGAAGAGGAACTAAAGAGCCTCTTGATGAAAGTGAAAGAGGAGAGTGAAAAGGTTGGCTTGAAGCTCAACATTCAGAAAACAACAATCATGGCATCTGGTCCCATCACTTCATGGGAAATAGATGGGGAAACAGTGGAAACAGTGTCAGACTTTATTTTTTGGGGCTCCAAAATCACTGCGGATGCTGATTGCAGCCATGAAATTAAAAGACGCTTGCTCCTTGGAAGGAAAGTTATGACTAACCTAGATAGCATATTAAAAAGCAGAGACATTACTTTGCCAACCAAGGTCTATCTAGTCAAGGCTATGGTTTTTCCCGTGGTCATGTATGGATGTGAGAGTTGGACTGTGAAGAAGGCTGATCACCGAAGAATTGATGCTTTTGAACTGTGGTGCTGGAGAAGACTCTTGAGAGTCCCTTATACTGCAAGGAGATCCAACCAGTCCATTCTAAAGGAGATCAATCCTGGGTGTTCATTGGAAGGACTGATGCTAAGCTGAAACTCCAATACTTCGGCCACCTCATGCGATGAGTTGACTCACTGGAAAAGACTCTGATGCTGGGAAGGATTGGGGGTGGGAGGAGACGGGGACGACAAAGAATGAAATGGCTGGATGGCATCACTTACTCGATGGACATGAGTTTGAGCGAACTCCGGCAGTTGGTGATGGACAGGGAGGTCTGGCGTGGTATGGTTCATGGGGTCGCAAAGAGTCGGACACAACTGAGCGACTGAACTGAACTGAACAGATGCCTTGTAAAATTTTCTTGATAGTGGAATATGATGTATCAAGTGAAAGGAACTACTATAAATTGACTTTTAGTAATGTGGTACTGCGGGTAGTGAGTTGTCAGAGAAAGGGAGCATTTTGTACACTTAGGTCTCAGTCTTTTAGTTCTCTTGACTGTAAACTTCAGAAGTATTTTTGCTTTTTCCTCCCTCTTTGTGTGGTTCCTTCCCTGAAAGGCTTGAATGGACTGGAGTTGGTTATTTCCTTTACACTACTCTGTTAAACTCTGCTAATACTACAGCAGGTTAAGCTATGATTAATTAGTCCTTCCCCGCTTCCCAAGAAAAGCTTTGTCAAAAAGAAAAAAATATTCTGGTGTATATTTAATGGTTCCTCTTACTGTCCCCATGCACAAAGCCTGAGGTGATTTTTCTCTGATATTTAATGTGGGAATCTGGTTAAGATCTTGGAGGTAAATCTTACAGTATTTTGAGGGTTCCCTATGACTGAAGCCCCCTGGAGTTTTTAACTCTGAATTGTTCCTACTGAGCCTCCAGCAATTTATCATTTACCATTTAGCTTTTCCTACCTCAGCAGTGATCCTCATAGCACTTTTTGCTTGTGAGTTGAGGTCTGTTGCAGTAAGCCTAGATTCCCTACGTTTGCCTGTCAGTTGGAGACCAATTTGATCTGTGTTCTCCTCTCACATAAGGATCCAAGAAGAGTTAATTGGTTCAGTCTGTTTGGCTTTTTATTTGTTTTGACATTTAGGCTCCTAATATATAGAACCAAAAATCCCCAACTTCAGTAGCTGTTTCTATCTCTTGTGGTCACTAGGCAAATAGCATCAGTTATAAAATAAAATTAAAATAAATTACAAAGAACCCTGTTTTCAGAGGGATTAGTGAGCCACAGAAGCTCATGACATAACAACCTTAGTTTTCAAAGCTAGAAATTCTTTATGATACTGATATTGAGTTATCTGAGCCCAAAGAACATGAGTAATTAAACCACTCTGTACAGTAGCTGGTCAGCATAGACAGTGGCTTGAAAAATGCTGTCTTAATTAATGATGCGCTTGACAGACACAACAAACAACACTAATGAGCTTCACTAAACTATTTTATTTAATATTTTTCAGTAGCACATATAGTTGTCCAGAATTCTGAAGACAGATATGATCTTCTGTGCAAGAGATGAAAGAGAGTAGATCAAACTTTAACAGAACCTCAGGTTTGAAAATGAAAGTTGATCAGTTGTATCTGACTCTTTGCAACCCCATGGACTGTAGTCCATGGAATTCTCCAGGCCAGAATACTGGAGTGGGTAGCCTTTCCCTTCTCCAGAGGATCTTCCCAACTTAGGGATTGAACCCAAATCTCCTGCATTGCAGGCAAATTCTTTACCAGCTGAGCCACAAAAGAAGCCCAAGAATACTGGAGTGGTAGCCTATCCCTTCTCCAGCAGATCTTCCTGACCCAGGAATCCAATCGGGGTCTCCTGCATTCCAAGCTGATTCTTTACCAGCTTAGCTATCAGGGAAGCAGTTTTACCTTCAGTTTTCCGTTTTAATGAAATCATAGATAAATATTACACATGTATATATGAAATGTGTATGAATTATATCCTTTGTTCCATGTTTTTGGTATTTGCGTATTTTTTTTCATTGAGTCCAACATGAAGGACTGAAACAATAAACAAGGTTGCTGACTCTCTTTTTCCCTTCTTCCTCCTTCCTTTTCTCTTCTTCTTGTGTAATTTTATCAAAGTAGAACCCAGTGAAATTCCATACTTGAAACAGAAATTCAGTTGACAATTCCTGGCGAATAATTTTTGTTTATTTTTATTATGTACTCTATTTTTAAAATTTACACTGGCTATTTTTGTTTGGCTATTTACTCATAGATTTCTCTAGTAACTTGCACATTTGGGAAAAATGTTTTGAAACACAAACAGTTAATTATTACGTTTAAGTAAAAAATTAAGAAAAGGGAACTTTTCAAAGTGTAAATCTAGTTTTAATTTTCAGTATGTTGTAAGTGAGGATGAGGTAACCATATCTCTCAAACTCTCCAGAGTGAGATTTTCTGGACAGGAGTTCATCAAGGTTATGGAAAAGGTAGAGTTCAAAGTAGAGTGAACCAGGACTTTGATAACCTGTAGTATAACCCTGGCTCTCTCAGTCATTAGATAAATTGTGTAAACTTTGTAGACCTCAGGTTTCTTATCGTTAAAATTAAATATTTTAACCTTATGACCTGTTAACTGCTAGCTTTAAAAGTTAATGATTCCAAGTGAATGTTAAAGACAGCGTAAGTGTCTCATCTAAAAAAGTAATTATAGAAATTAATTCTAATGCCATAATTATTTTTACATGTGATTCATTTCGTGTATTATAAGTAAGATCACTGGATATTGATAACTATTTGCTAATTATCTGAAAAAAATTGCCAAAATATATTTGGTGAGCTATATGATTCAGTTTGATATGTGTTCAGTTCAGTTCAGTTCAGTCGCTCAGTCGTGTCCAACTCTCCGCGACCCCATGAATCACAGCACACCAGGCCTCCCTGTCTATCACCAAGTCCCGGAGTACACTCAAACTCATGTCCACAGAGTCGGTGATGCCATCCAGCCATCTCATTCTCCGTCGTACCCTTCTCCTCCCGCCCCAAACCTTTGCTAGCATTAGAGTTTTTTCCAGTGAGTCAACTCGTCGCATGAGGTGGCCAAAGTATTGCAGTTTCAGCTTTAGCATCAGTCCCTCCAATGAACATCCAGGATTGATCTCCTTTAGAATGGACTGGTTGGATCTCCTTGCAGTATAAGGGACTCTCAAGAGTCTTCTCCAACACCACAGTTCAAAAGCATCGATTCTTCGGCAATCAGCTTTCTTCACAGTCCAACTCTCACATCCATACATGACCACGGGAAAAACCATTGCCTTGACTAGACGGACCTTTTTTGGCAAAGTAATGTCTCTGCTTTTTAATATGCTATCTAGGCTGGTCATAACTTTCCTACCAAGGAGTAAGCGTTTTTTAATTTCATGGCTGCAATCAGCATCCGCAGTGATTTTGGAGCCCAAAAAAATAGTCTGACACTGTTTCCACTGTTTTTCCATCTATTTCCGATGAAATGATGGGACCAGATGCCATGATCTTTGTCTTCTGAATGTTGAGCTTCAAGCCAACCTTTTCACTCTCCTCTTTCACTTTCATCAAGAGGCTTTTGAGTTCCTCTTCACTTTCTGCCATAAGGGTAGTGTCATCTGCATATCTGAGGTTATTGATATTTCTCCCAGCAATCTTGATTCCAGCTTGTGCTTCTTCCAGCCCAGCGTTCCTCATGATGTACTCTGCATATAAGTTAAATAAGCAAGGTGACAATATACAACCTTGACGTACACCTTTTCCTATTTGGAACCAGTCTGTTGTTCCATGTCCTGTTCTAACTGTTGCTTCCTGACCTGCATACAGGTTTCTCAAGAGGCAGGTCAGGTGGTCTGGGATTCCCATCTCTTTCAGAATGTTCCACAGTTTATTGTGATCGACACAGTCAAAGGCTTTGGCATAGTCAATGAAGCAGAAATAGATGTTTTTCTGAAACTCTCTTGCTTTCTCCATGATCCAGCGGATGTTGGCAATTTGATCTCTGGTGCCTCTGCCTTTTCTAAAACCTGCTTGAACATCTGGGGGTTCACGGTTTACATACTGCTGAAGCCTGGCTTGGAGAATTTTGAGCATGACTTTACTAGCGTGTGAGATGAATGCAGTTGTGCGGTAGTTTGAGCATTCTTTGGCATTGCCTTTCTTTGGGATTGGAATGAAGACTGACCTCTTCCAGTCCTGTGGCCACTGCTGAGTTTTCCAAATCTGCTGGCATATTGAGTGCAGCACTTTCACAGCATCATCTTTCAAGACTTGAAATAGCTCAACTGGAATTCCATCACCTCCACTAGCTTTGTTAGTAGTGATGCTTTCTAAGGCCCACTTGACTTCACATTCCAAGATGTCTGGCTCTAGGTCAGTGATCACGTTATTGTGACTATCTTGGTCGTGAAGATCTTTTTTGTACAGTTCTTCTGTGTATTCCTGCCACCTCTTCTTAATATCTTCTGCTTCTGTTAGGTCCATACCATTTCTGTCCTTTATCGAGTCCATCTTTGCATGAAATGTTCCCTTGGAATCTCTAATTTTCTTGAAGAGATCTCTTGTTTTTCCTATTCTGTTGTTTTCCTCTATTTCTTTGCATTGATCACTGAGGAAGTCTTTCTTATCTCTCCTTGCTATTCTTTGGAACTCTGCATTCAGATGCTTATATCTTTCCTTTTCTCCTTTGCTTTTTGCCTCTCTTCTTTTCATAGCTATTTGTAAGGCCTCCTCAGACAGCCATTTCGCTCTTCTGCATTTCTTTTCCATGGGGATGGTCTTGGTCCCTGTCTCCTGTACAATGTCACGAACCTCCGTCCAGAGTTCATCAGGCACTCTATCAATCAGATCTAGTCCCTTAAATCTATTTCTCACTTCTACTGTATAATCATAAGGGATTTGATTGAGGTCATATCTGAATGGTCTAGTGGTTTTCCCTGCTGCTGATGCTGCTGCTAAGTCACTTCAGTCGTGTCCGACTCTGTGTGACCCCATGGATGGAAGCCCACCAGGCTCCCCCATCCCTGGGATTCTCCAGGCAAGAACACTGGAGTGGGTTGCCATTTCCTTCTCCAATGTGTGAAAGTGAAAAGTGAAAGTGAAGTTGCTCAGTGTGTCTGACCCTTAGCGACCCCACGGACTGCAGCCTACCAGGCTCCTCCATCCGTGGGATTTTCCGGGCAAGAATACTGGAGTGGCTTGCCATTGCCTTCTCCGGTGGTTTTCCCTACTTTCTTCAATTTAAGTCTGAATTTCACAATAAGGAGTTCATGATCTGAGCCACAGTCAGCTCCTGGTCTTGTTTTCGCTAACTGTATACAGCTTCGCCATCTTTGGTTGCAAAGAATATAATCAATCTGATTTCGGTGTTGACCATCTATGTGTATATATCATAAAATAATTATAAAAATATTTGTTATCATTTGCTTTATGATGTTTTGATTTAAAATCTTTCTTCAAGAAAAATAGTCATGAGGCTGAAATTTATAATTACAAAAAAAGAGAATTACAGAATATCAGTTAAAATAGTTAAATGTGTAATTCCTTTAAAAACTTAATACTGAAAACCATCTTCTCTCTTTTATCAGTTTGGTTGTAATTCACATTTCAAACTTAAAAATAATCTAATTTAAAAAGTCTTAGAATCAGAAAGAGAAAAAATATCTATTTTGCTTACTTATAATCCTCTTAACATTCACATGCCAGATGGTGTTTCGTATCAGGTCAGAAATAATGAAGGAATCTGACTTTAAGAATCTGGGGGAAAATGAGTATCTAGGGATTACATATTTCTATTAACATTTTCCTTGAAATTCAACCTTTTGTAATAATTTTTGATATGCTTCTGTCTCTGTGTGTGGACTTATTTTTACTTTAGACATTTTTTTAATTCTTGGATCTCTATAGCCAAGTAATAATTTGACCTTCAGATATTTCAAACTGAAAGTCAGTGACTAGTGTAGAAACTAGAAAATCAATGCCTAATGGGGAATGAAAAGTAAATAGAAATTCTACTAAGTATGGAGGAGAATAATATTTTTCCAATTCATTTTAGAGAAACTAATTATAAAATTAAATGTTCAGAATTGTTATGACAAACTAATAAATTCCATTCATACAGAAATAGCACATTTCATAGGCATAAACCTGGCTGACTTTACAGAGTAAATTAGGCATTTTTTATTGCACAGAAATCAAAAAGTTGTATTCTTAGTTAATAAACTCATTTTTATTATTATCTTAATTTGTCAATTCACCTTAATAGATCACATGATTGTCTTTTTCTTTAGCTAACCTGATCAAAACTAATTCATCACAATATTCTACCAGTCACTGACTTTTTAATGTCTGTATATAATAATTATCTGGTTCCGTGGCTTGACTGCACCAAGCTATTAAAAAAAAAGGACAAACATTTCAAGTAAAAATGTGTCTGATTTATGTAATTATGTAAACCCAGTCCCAAATCTCAGCCAAAAAAACACCTCCAAAGTTTCACTTTTGACTTGGTAGTCCTTTTGAATTTTTTAGTCCTGTGGATTCACTCTATAGTGAAATTGGTAAAAATTGTTTTAAAATATTGCCTCCAGAAATGGTCCTAGGGGAACATTCAAAGTCTCTTAGTGGTTCTAAGCAAGGCAAACATAGATCATATAATGAACAAATAAGAAACACTCAAAATCTGCTAGAATTATTGTACCCAGCCCCATCAGTTGAATATTAATCTCATAAAGTAAAGGTGTTATAAATTCAGAGAAGTAGCCTATCATCCCCACTTCTGCTTCAGAGCTTGAGCTCGGAGCTCCACATCTTTCCACAAGAACTGACAAAATCTGCAATAAAATGTAGAGAAGTTCAAAGTGAAGAATACTCATAGATATAGTTGTGGTTATGAAAAAAAGACAGCTGGGAGGAGACTGACAGTTTCAATGGAAATATAAGCTGAACCTTAAGTTGTCTACTTCAAGGGGAAGAATCAGTGACAGATCTATCTGGGAAGTGGCTTCCTTGGATTAGAACAAATTTCAAACAACTGTTCTTTATATGATCCCAAGTTCGATTGGATCACTCTGTCAAGCAATTTATGCCTCAAGGCATTGTTGAAAATAAGAGCATAGATAATTACTAAGTATTAGGCCTGGGTGTGGTTAGGGAAGGAGACAAAGAGAGCCCCACAAAAATTCTTGTTTGTCCCAGAGTGACTGTAGCAATATCCAAGATTGTGTTCCCTGAGAAGCAACATCAGAGGCTTCATGCTAAGGGGTGTGAGTGGAGAGTTGGTAGTAGTGGGAAAATTGACTGAAATAATCACTAAACAAATAAGTAAAATATGCAGAGTACATCATGAGGAACTCTGGGCTGGAAGAAGCACAAGCTGGAATCAAGATTGCTGGGAGAAATATCAATAACCTCAGATATGCAGATGACACCACCGTTATGGCAGAAAGTGAAGAGGAACTAAAAAGCCTCTTGATGAAAGTGAAAGAGGAGAGTGAAAAAGTTGGCTTGAAGTTCAACATTCAGAAAACTAAGATCATGGCATATGGTCCCATTACTTCATGGGAAATGGAGAAACAGTGAAAACAGTGTCAGACTTTATTTTGGGGGACTCCAAAATCACTGCGGATGCTGATTGCAGCCATGAAATTAAAAGACGCTTGCTCCTTGGAAGGAAAGTTATGACCAACCTAGATAGCATATTAAAAAACAGACACATTACTTTGCCAACCAAGGTCCGTCTAGTCAAGGCTATGGTTTTTCCCGTGGTCATGTATGGATGTGAGAGTTGGACTGTGAAGAAAGCTGATCGCCGAAGAATTGATGGTTTTGAACTGTGGTGCTGGAGAAGACTCTTGAGAGTCCCTTGGACTGCAAGGAGATCCAACCAGTCCATTCTAAAGGAGATCAGCCCTGGGTGTTCATTGGAAGGACTGATGCTAAAGCTGAAACTCCAATACTTTGGCCACCTCATGCGAAGAGTTGACTCACTGGAGAAGACTCTGATGCTGGAAGGGATTGGGGGCAGGAGGAGAAGGGGACGACAGAGAATGAGGTGGCTGGATGGCATCGCCAACTCTGTGGACATGAGTTTGAGTGAACTCCAGGAGTTGGTGATAGACAGGGAGGCCTGGCGTGCTGTGATTCATGGGGTTGCAAAGAGTCAGACATGACTGAGCGACTAAACTGACTAACTGACTAGGGTAAGAGGGAAGTACCCTGAGTTGCCATAGCACTTTATCTAAAGTGTCAAGTTAACAAATAAAATAAAAAAGAGAGAGACAACTACAGAGAAACACAAAAGTATGATCCATATACAAGAGGAGTGGGAGCAGGGGAGGAAGACATTAGAAACTTCCTATGATTAAACCAAATGTTAGATTCAACAGACAAAATCTTCAAAGTATATTCAAAGAAATAAAAAAAAAATAATGAAGTAAAAGTATGATGTCAGTGTTACATCATAAAAATGTATATTAAAAAAGTAAGCACAAGCAGAAAATTGAATATTACATTTTATTCAGCTGACTTACTGAGTACGTCAGTAAATCCTGAAAGTGAAAAATTCAGTAGATTTGAACTGAATTAGTGACTTGAAAATTGCTTGATAAAGATTATACAGTTTGAAGGGTAAAAAAGAGTTAATAAAAATGCAGTGCAGAGAAATATGAGACACTATCTAGTGTACCAAAATACGTATAATAGGAGTACCAGAAGGAAAGGAGAAAGAAGCATAAATATCATTTAAAAATAATAGCTAAAAAACTTGCCAAATTTATTGAAAACATTGTACATCCATGAAGCTCAACAAATTTCAAGTCATATAAACACAAAGCCTCTTGATGAAAGTGAAAGAGGAGAGTGAAAAGGTTGGCTTGAAGCTCAACATTCAGGAAACAAAGATCATGGCATCTGGTCCCATCACTTCATGGGAAATAGATGGAAAAACAGTGGAAACAGTGTCAGACTTTATATTTTTGGGCTCCAAAATCACTGCCGACGCTGATTGCAGCCATGAAATTAAAAGACGCTTGCTCCTTGGAAGGAAAGTTATGACCAACCTTGATAGTATATTAAAAAGCAGAGACATTACTTTGCCAAGCAAGGTCCGTCTAGTCAAGGCAATGGTTTTTCCCGTGGTCATGTATGGATGCGAGAGTTGGACTGTGAAGAAAGCTGATCGCCGAAGAATTGATGCTTTTGAACTGTGGTGTTGGAGAAGACTCTTGAGAGTCCCTTATACTGCAAGGAGATCCAACCAGTCCATTCTAAAGGAGATCAATCCTGGATGTTCATTGGAGGGACTCATGCTAAAGCTGAAACTGCAATACTTTGGCCACCTCCTGCGACGAGTTGACTCACTGGAAAAGACTCTGATGCTGGGAAAGGTTGGGGGCGGGAGGAGAAGGGGACAACGGAGAATAAGATGGCTGGATGGCATCACCGACTCTGTGGACATGAGTTTGAGTGAACTCCGGGAGTTGGTGATGGACAGGGAGGCCTGGCGTGCTGTGATTCATGGGGTCGCAGAGAGTCGGACACGACTGAGCGACTGAACTGAACTGAACTGAAACACAAAGAAGTTCATAGTCAGAGATATCACAGTATAAATATTGAATCCAAAGATAAGGAGAAAGTCTTCAAATCAACAAGAAGAAAAAACACTCCAAAAGAAAGTTCCAATGAGATTAATAGAACAGTGGAAGCCAAACCAAAAATGTGGGGGATGTATAACATTCTAAAAGTGCTCAAAGAAAAAAATGTCACCAAAAATTCTATTTTGAGCAAAACTGCTTTATAACTGAAGGCAAAATAAACATATTCCCAAATAAAAGCATGAGAATTTGTTTCTAAGAAACCCACATGGTTTGAAATACTAAAAGAAAATCTTTAGGCTGAAAGCAGTTGACTCCACACAATAACTGGAATTTACCAGATCATATGAAAACAATAATAAAGCTAATAATGTAACTATAAAATATAGCATGTTTATATATTTTTTCTCCTTTCTTAACTGATTTTCAAGGCTTAAAACTTTATGTATTATTTGGCCTGTAATATATACATGTGTAATACTTTAGGCAAAATAACATAATGGAAGTGAGTAATCTAAGCTGTTTTGGCTAGGAAATTAATTCCAAATAGTAACTTGATTCCCAGGAACAAATGAAGAGATCAGAAATGATAAGGTTAATTAAGAAAAGCTATGCTTATTTCTCTCATTTCTTCTCTCAACTTCTTTAAAAGACAGAAAATTATATAATGTGACAATTATAAATATAATATTAAAATATTAGCATTTATAGATATAATTATACAAATAATATCGCAAAATGGTAGAAAAAGGAGTAGAGTTATAGGAGTAACACTTTTATATGTAACTCCAGTGTTCTTGCCTGGAGAGTCCCAGGGACGGCGGAGCCTGGTAGGCTGCCGTCTATGGGGTCGCACAGAGTCGGACACGACTGGTGTGACTTAGCAGCAGCAGCAGCAGCAGCAGTTGAGCTAGTATTAATTTGAAGCTAATTTTTATAAATAAAATCGTATTTGGTAGGCCTCAGGGCAAATGCTGACATGGCTCAAGAAAATAATAAGTCTTTAAAGTAAAAAGTCTTTAAAGTAATTAAATCATTAAATTAATTGAAATACTACATTAGGAAATATTTACTTGCAAAAAAATCAGTAAAAAGATACAAAACGATATTATCCATACCAAAATAAAAACATAGAAGTAAAATGACAGACATAAATCCAGCTATATTAAAAAAGACATTAAATGTGACTAGTTTAAAAACCTGAAGCAGAAGTTGTCAGAGGGGAAAAACAAACAAAAAACCATAATCCTACTCTATTCTGTTTATATTCAAAGATAAGAATAGGAGGTAGTAAAACGATCTCTATTCTTATAAAACAGGATCTTGTATTTAGGAATTTTAAAAAATCTACTAAAATACTATTAGAACTGAAATTGAACATACATGTCAGTTACTAGATCATTATACGAAAATCAGTTGTATTTCTAACATTTGCAATTAAGCAAAAAATGAAATTTAAAAATTTCATTTATAATAGCATCATAAAATAATAAAATACTAGGAATTAAACAAAATTCAAAACTCAACTAATCCTGCAAACTAAAAAAATTGTTGAAAGAAATTAAAGAAACTCTAAACATTTCCTATTCATGAATGGAAAATCTTAAATTGTTAAGATGTTCAGTTCAGTTCCGTTGCTCAGTCATGTCCGACTCTTTGAAATCCCATGGACTGCAGCACGCCAGGCTTCTCTGTCCATCAGCAGCTCCCAGAGCTTGCTCAAACTCATGTCCATTGAGTTGGTGATGCCATCCAACTATCTCATCCTCTGTCATCCCCTTCTCCTCCTGGCTTCAATCTTTCCCAGCATCAGGGTCTTTTCAAATGAGTCAGTTCTTCGCATCAGGTGGCCAAAATATAGGAGCTTCAGCATCAGTCCTTCCAATGAATATTCAGGACTGATTTCCTTTAGGATGAACTGGTTTGATCTCCTTGCCACCCAAGGGACCCTCAAGAGTCTTGTCCAGCACCACAGGAGAAAATCATCAATTCTTCAGCGCTCAGTTTTTTTTATGGTCTAACTCTCACATCCGTGCATGACTACTGGAAAAACCATAACTTTGACTAGAAAACAGACCTTTGTCAGCAAAGTAATGTCTCTGCTTTTTAACATGCTGTCTGGGTTGGTTAAGATGGTAATACTCCCCAAATTGATCTACAGACTCTGTGTGATCACTATCAGAATCACAGCAGACTTTTTGTAGAAACTGACCAGTTGATTCTAAAACTCACATGGAATTGCACAGGATCCAGGATGGCCAAAATAATCAGGAAAATGAACAAATTTGAAATATTTACACTTCCCAATTTTAGAAAGTAGTATAAAGCACTAAATAATCAAAACAGTGCTGCACTTGGATAAGGATAGACATATAGGACAATGGAATAGAAATGAGAAAGTCATGTGTCTATGGTCAGCTGATTTTGACACAGGCACACAGACCATTAACTGGGGAAATAAGAGTCTTTTCCACAAACAGAACTGAAACACCTGGACAAACCAGCCACATGTAAAGAATGAAATTGGCCTCTAACCTTATAACATTTACCAAAATGAATTTGACTCGAAGACCTGAATTGAGGATCTAGAACTACAAATTTTTTAGAGGAAAATGTAGGGGTATATCATGATTCCTAAATTTGATAATGGATTCTTATGTAAGACACAAGTAGCATGAGCAACAAAAGAAAAAAATATATATAAATTGAACTTCATAAAAATTAGAAGTATGTGCTTCAAGGACACTATCCAGAAAGTGAAATGACAGCACACATATAAGAGTAAGTGTGAATCATGTATCTGACAAGAGACTTGTATCTGCGGTATATAAAGAGCTCTTACATCTCAATAGCAAAAAGATGAATAATCCAATTTAAAAATGGGGAACTGAAGAAAATATACAAATGCTCAATAAGCACATGCAAAAGTACTTGACATCATTACTGATCAGAAAAATGGAAATCAAAACCACAATGAACTACCACTCCATATCCATTAGGATAGCTAGAGTTAAAAAGTCAGATTAATAGTATGTCTTGAAGAAGAAGTAAAGAAATCACAGCCCTTCCACCTTGCTGTTTGGATTGTAAATGATTGCTACCACTCTGGAAAGCAGTCTGGCACTTCCTCAAATTGTTAAACACAGAGTTAGCATGAAAGTGAAAGTTGCACAGTTGTGTCCAACTCTTTGTTACTCCATGGACTATACAGTCCAAGGAATTCTCTGGGCCAGAATACTAGAGTGGGTAGCCTTTCCCTTCTCCAGGGGATCTTCCCAACCCAGGATTCAAACCCAGGTCTCCCACATTGTAGGCAGATTTTTTACCAGCTGAGCCATAGGGAAGCCCAAGAATCCTGGAGTGGGTAGCCTATCCCTTCTCCAGCAGATCTTCCCAACCCAGGAATCAAAATGGGGTCTCCTGCATTGCAGGCGGATTCTTTACCAGCTGAGAGTTAGCATATGAGCTAACAATTACACTCCTAGGTAAATTTCCAAGAGAAATGAAAGCACGTGGTCACACAGAGTTTTATATTAATTATTTATAGAAGTCAAAAGTTGGAAACAACCAAAATGTCCACCAATGGATAAATAAAATATATTCATACAATGAATTATTATTCAGCCATGAAATAGAATAAAGTATTGATATATGTTACAACATAGATGAACCATAAAAGCATTATACCAAGTGAAAGAAGCAAGTCATAAAAGGCAACATATCATATGATTGCATTTATATGCAATATCCAGAATAGGCAAATTTATAGGAATTGAAAGTAGATTAGTAATTGCTGGGGAGAGAATGGGACTGAGAGATTTGGGAATTAGGGACTAAGGAGACAATATTAAAGGATACAGGGTGTCTTTTAAAGGGTATGAAAATGTTTTAAAGTTTACTTTGAGTATACTGAAAAACATTGGATTGTATACTTTAAATGATTGAATTCTATAGAATGTGAATTCTGTTTCAATAAAGCTGTAAAAAACAAAACAAAATAAAAACAAATAAAACAGTCTCTGCCCCAGGTGGTTTAGCTACTTCCCCAAAGTATGTAGTGTGAAAAGACCATAAATGCACAAAGATATGATCAGCTTCCCCTTATCTTCCTTTAGGCCATCTCTTATTCATTATGGGCAAGAGCCACTTCCAAAGTAGATCAAGTCTTTATTCCTATTAGCATTTGGCCTTTGGTCAATTCACAGCACAGAAAGAGCTTTCTCTGGCAGACAGTTTTAGACCACCAACAAATTCACCTATGAGGTCGAGCAAGTATCATTGTGGTTTTTACAAATTTTTTATTAGAGAGATATTTTTATTTAACTATTGAGTGCTTTTGCAAAATGATTTCAATGTTGAGACATATAATCTTGATCAAGATTTATAACTCTTTTTAAAACTACCTTTTAAATGTGATTTCAAGTGTCATAACTAAGTTAGGTTAGAGCTCAAATTTATTATCTATTTGAAAAAGATTTCAAATTCTTTCTCCATTTTCTCTGAATAAACCAGTACATTCCTTTTTCTGTTCTCTATTTTGAACACATTAATATTAAATATCTCATATTGAAAATGATTATTCTTTTTGCTCAAATTCTTTTTAAAGATTGCAGTCATAGGAACATAAAGCCACGTCTGATAGGTATATCTATGTTTATATGAATCTACCCTACCAAATAAAACTTTTCTTATTTCAAAGTCAAATGAAATTTAACATTTGCCCATTAGTAAGGACCCTAACAGGAAACTGATTAAACACTCAAGTAAGGCTAATTTGAGGAGGGTTTATTTACAAAGGACTTACTACAAAAGCGTGGGTAAGACCAGGGTATCAGATGCAGTGAAGTTGTTACAACCTAGACCTCAACGAATGAAGGGAGGAAGAGGGAAAAGAGAATGAGCTGCCTTGAGAGGAGCATGCCTTTTTCTCAAGGCTCAGTTCACCTGGCAAACTTGTGGTGACTTCAAAGGGAGGGAAGGAAATTCAATAGCTTCAAGTCTGAATGGAAATTTTCATTCATCTATATGTGAAGGAGTGATGCTGTTTATTCAGATTTGTGTATGACCTTCCTTTAGCTTATTTGAGGTCTGTTTTGCTGTTTTCCGTTTATGTTCTAGCCAGATCTATTGTAATTACCACTATGACCTCATCACAGACATTTTTCTTTCGGTTTTATTGAGATGTAATCGACATAGAGTACTGCACAGGTTCATGGTATACATCATAATGATGTGACATAGATCATGAAACGATTATCCTCATATGTTTAGTGAATGTATCTCATAAAGTTACAATATTAAATAGGAAAAAAATTTCCCCTGTGTTGAAAACTCTTAGGATTCACTGTCTTAATAGCTTTTATATATATCATGCAGCAGTGTTGATTAGCTATATCATATTATATATTACATTCCTAGTATTTATCTTATAACTGGATTACTTCCCCCTCCCCTGACCCGCTACCTGTGGTAGCAGTGAATCTGATCTCTTTGAATTGTTTTTGAAGTATAATTTTCCACAACTTTTTGTTAGTTCCTGTAACTAAACAGTGATTTGTTATTTCTTATGTTTCAAGAAGACCACCAAGATAAGTCTAGTTACCATTTGTCAACCTACAGAGATCTTGCCTAGGTATATATTACCTATATTGCCCACATTGGGCATTGCATCCTCATGAGATCTATGTTGCAACTAGAAATCTGTACCTGTTTATCTTGCTCCCCTATTTCTCTTCCCCCCTCATGCCTGGCCCCTCTGGCAGCCACCTCTTTGATTATTGTATCTGAGAGTCTGTTTCTGTTTTGTCACATTTGTTCATTTGTTTTGTTTCTTACATTCCATATGTAAGTGAAGTCATACAGTATTTGTCTGACTTATTTCACTTGGCACAATTCTCTGTAGGTCTATCCATGTTGTTGCAAATGGCAAGATTTCATTCTTTTTTATGGCTGAGCAATAGTCTGCTGTGTGTATGTGTACATACATATGTATGTATGTTTGTATGTATGTATATATATATTTGTATATCACCTCTTCTTTATCCATTATTGGGCATTTTGATTTCTTCCATATCTTTTGGCTATTATAAATAATGCTACAGTGAACATAAGAGTGTACATATCTTTTCTAATCTGTGTTCTCAATTTCTTTGAATAAATACCTGGGAATGGAAATGCTGGAGCATATATTAGTTCTATTCTTAATTTTTTGAAGAAACTCAGTACTATTTTTCTTCATGGCTGTACAATTTACATTCCCACCAAGAGTGCATGTAGGTTCCCTTCTCTCCACATCCTGACCAACACTTGTTTGTTTTTTTTTTTTTTTATAGTAGCAAGTCTGACAGGTGTTGGGTGATACCACTTTCTGATTCTGATTTTCATTTACCTGGTAACTAGTGATGTTAAGCCTTTTCATATGTCTATAGATCATCTGTATATCTTCATTGGGAAAACATCTGTTCAGCTCCTCTACCCTTTTTTAATCAGGTTGGATTTTTCAACAATGAGTTGTGAGAGTTCTTTGTATATTTTGGGTATTAACCCCTTATCTGATATATTGTTAGCAAATGTCTTCTCTCAGTCAGTAGGCAGCTTTTTCATTTTGTTGAAAATGTGCTTCATTGTGCAAAAGCTTTTTAGTTTGATGTGGCCCCACTTGTTTATGTTTGCTTTTGTTTCTCTTGCTGGAGGAGACATATCCAAGAAAAGTATTTCTGAGTTGAATGTCAAAGAGCAAACTGTCTATGTTTTCTTCTAGAAGTTTTATTATGTCAGGCCTTATATATATATATCTTTAATCTATTTTGAACATATTTTTATGCATGGTGTGCAAAAGTCCAGTTTGATTCTTTTGCACAGAGCTGTCAAGTTTTTCCAACACCATTTATTGAACGGAGTATCATTTTCCTATTGTATACTCTTGGCTCCTCCTCATAGATTAATGGCTCATGTAAGTGTGGATTCATTTACGGGCTTTTTATTCCATATATCTATGTGTCTATTTTTGTGCCAGTGCCATAGTATTTTGCAAACTGTAACTTTGTAGTATATAGTCTAAAATCAAGGAGGTGATAGCTCCACCTTTGTTCTTTATCAAAGATTGTTTTGGATATATTCAGGTTCTTTCGTGTTTCTGTACACATTTTAGAATTATTTGTTCTAGTTCTGTGGGAAAATGCCATTGGTGCTTTGATAGGAATTGCATTGAATCTGTTGGTTGCCTTGGGTAATGTGATTATTTTAGCAACATTAATTCTTCTGGCTCATGAGCACAGTATATCTTTCCATCTGTTTATGTTCCCTTTAATATCTTTCATCAGTGTCTTCTAGTTTTCCAAGTATAGTTGTTTTGCCTCCTTAGATTTATTTCTAGGTATTTTATCCTTTTTGATGAGATTATAAGTGGAATTGTTTCTGTTAAATTTTCTCTAAAGTTTTTCTCACATTTTCTGAAATGATCACATAATTTTTATTCTTCAATTTGTTAATATTCTCTATCACATTGATTGATTTGCAGATTGAACCATCTCTTCAACTTTAGTGATTTCCAGTATTCTGCTTCCAGTTTGCTGATCCATTCCTCCATATCATCTAATCTATTCTTGGTTCCTTCTGGTGTGTTTAGTATTTCATTTATTGTCTTCTTCAGCTCTGTCAGGTCCTTTATATTTCCTAACACTTTGTTAAAAACTTCTAACTTCTTAACTGTGTTCAAACATTCTTCTCTCAAGCTCTTTGAATGTCTTTATGATCTTTACCTTGACCTATTTATCTCCACTTCACTTAGTTACTCTGTAGTTTTGTCCTGCTCCTTAATTTGGAGTATAGTCCCTTATAACCTGGTTTTGCTTGATACTGTTTTTATTTCTATACACTTGGAAATTTGGTTATGTTTCCTGATCTTGGAGAAGTAGAAGATATTCTTTGCATCCCAGCAGTGCATTCTGCTCATATCACCAAAGCTGTATGCTCTAGGGATGTCTCTATATGGGCTGCATAGGCTCTTCTGTTAGAGCAGGCTGATTACTGTGGTCAGTCAGATAGGTTTGGCTGGCCCCTGGTCTGGGTGGTTGCCATTCCCTATCTTGTATGGAGGCTGTGTGGCTTCTGGTTGGTGAGGCAGAGCCATAAGACTGATGTCTGTGGAACCCTATGGGTTCCTGCGGCTAGTCCTGTGCACAAGTGAATGCAACTGGGTCCTGAGGGCATGGTGGCAGAACTGGAGGTCCCAATCTAGTGTTGACCTTCTGTTTAGCCGGCCAGTTCCTGACATGGCTGGTTGAGAGACCAGGGTGTCCCAAAGCTGGTATTGGCCTTTGGTGAGTGGGGTAAGATCCCGGAGGAAGGTCCAGGGTGTCTCAGAGCTGCGGTTGACCTGCTGGTGGGTTGGCTTGTGCTCTCATCCAGCTAGCTGCTTGACCTGAATTGTCCCAATACCAGTGTAGAAAAGCTGGGGTTTGGGGCTCAGGCCTAGTGTTAACAAGCTAGAATAAGATTTAAAATTGTCATTTGCTAGCTCCAGTGTCCAGGTGGTAAAACACGCTCCCCAAGATGAGCTTCACTTGCCTCCAGCCTTTCTGAAAGGCTCTCCAGGATCTGTAGGTAGATTTGACCCAGGCTCCTTTCCAATTATTGCCTTTGCCCTTGGTCTTGGAGAATGTAACGTTTTGTATGCATCCTTTAAAAAAGGAGTCTCTACTTCCTACAGACCTCTGCCTCTCCCCAAAAGTAAACCCCACTATCCTTCAAAGGCAAACATTCTGGGGCTTTGTCTTCCTGGTCCAAAACCTGGGCTAGGGAGGTCAGTGTGGGGCTCAGACTCCTTGCTGCTTGGGAAGAACCTGTGCAGTTGCAATTATCCTTCCGTTTGTGGGTTGCCCACCCTGGGTTTAGGACTTGACTTTACCACATATCTTCCCCCCTACTCATCTCACTGGGGCTCGTCCTGCATAGATCTTTTCTGCTTTTCAGGTCTTTCTCCTCAGTAGTTACTCTGCTAACAGTTGTAATGTTGGTGTTGCCATGGGATGAGATGAGATCATGATATTCCCCTACTCCACCATCTTCACCACTCCTCTCCATCTCAGCAGAGTCCTTGTGATGATAAATTTTTCAGTGCTGTGTGTAAAAATAGATCTTTCCTAGCTTCTCGAGGCACCTGAATTTCTTATAGAGAAAACAAGCTTAGCATTCTATAAACAAATATGTTTCAAAATGTTTGACTTTTGTGAATGAAACACATGCCTTCTGAGTCTTTTTTCTCTCTCTGTATGTATATGATTTTAGTACACAAGAGATATAGCATCAGTATTAATTGTATTAGATAAGACCTCACATCCAAAATCAGATTGCATGCTTGCGAATCCCATCTCCAGCATTAATTAATTCAGTTCAGTTCAATTCAGTTCAGTCGCTCAGTCGTGTCCGACTCTCCGCGACCCCATGAATCACAGCACGCCAGGCCTCCCTGTCCATCACCAACTCCCGGAGTTCACTCAAACTCATGTCCACAGAGTCGGTGATGCCATCCAGCCATCTCATTCTCCATCGTCCCCTTCTCGTCCCGCCCCCAACCTTTCCCAGCATCAGAGTCTTTTCCAGTGAGTCAACTCGTCGCATGAGGTGGCCAAAGTATTGCAGTTTCAGCTTTAGCATCAGTCCCTCCAATGAACATCCAGGATTGATCTCCTTTAGAATGGACTGGTTGGATCTCCTTGCAGTATAAGGGACTCTCAAGAGTCTTCTCCAACACCACAGTTCAAAAGCATCGATTCTTCGGCGATCAGCCTTCTTCACAGTCCAACTCTCACATCCATACATGACCACGGGAAAAACCATTGCCTTGACTAGACGGACCTTGCTTGGCAAAGTAATGTCTCTGCTTTTTAATATACTATCAAGTTGGTCATAACTTTCCTTCCAAGGAGCAAGCGTCTTTTAATTTCCTGGCTGCAATCAGCATCTGCAGTGATTTTGGAGCCCAAAAAAACAAAGTCTGACTCAAACTACCGCACAACTGCACTCATCTCACACGCTAGTAAAGTCATGCTCAAAACTCTCCAAGCCAGGCTTCAGCAGTATGTAAACCGTGAACTCCCAGATGTTCAAGCAGGTTTTAGAAAAGGCAGAGGCACCAGAGATCAAATTGCCAACATCCGCTGGATCATGGAGAAAGCAAGAGAGTTTCAGAAAAACATCTATTTCTGCTTCATTGACTATGCCAAAGCCTTTGACTGTGTCGATCACAATAAACTGTGGAACATTCTGAAAGAGATGGGAATCCCAGACCACCTGACCTGCCTCTTGAGAAACCTGTATGCAGGTCAGGAAGCAACAGTTAGAACAGGACATGGAACAACAGACTGGTTCCAAATAGGAAAAAGTGTACGTCAAGGTTGTATATTGTCACCTTGCTTATTTAACTTATATGCAGAGTACATCATGAGGAACGCTGGGCTGGAAGAAGCACAAGCTGGAATCAAGATTGCTGGGAGAAATATCAATAACCTCAGATATGCAGATGACACTACCCTTATGGCAGAAAGTGAAGAGGAACTCAAAAGCCTCTTGATGAAAGTGAAAGAGGAGAGTGAAAAGGTTGGTTTGAAGCTTAACATTCAGAAAACAAAGATCATGGCATCTGGTCCCATCACTTCATGGGAAATAGATTAATTAATTAGGCCAGTTAATTAACTCCACTTCAGTTTTCTCATCTGTAAAATAGAGATACTAGTAACTTCTTTTGGGGATAATTTGAGGATTAAATTAAAACATATAAAACAGTTGTATACTACTTCTTCTCTTGGGCTTCCCTGTTGGCTCAGATGGTAAAGAATCTGCCTCCAATGCAGGAGACCAGGTTTGACCCCTGGGTTGGGAAGATCCCCTGGAAAAGGGAAGGGCCACCCACTCCAGTGTTCTGGTCTGGAGAATTCCGTGGACTATAATATAGTCCCATGGGGTTACAAAGAGTGTGACAACTGAGTGACTTTCACTTCACTTCACACTTTGTTAAGTGCTTTTACTATATTATCCATATTTTACTCTTACAAAAAATTTGTCTTAAAACTTTCATTTTCTCTCAGGATTGTCATTAACAAACTTGTCACACATGCATGCTGACAGGTTCCTCTCTTATGAAATTGTTTTTATTTGCCTAACCTGAAACATACTTGTTTCCCTCATATGAAAAATCTCGCTGCATACCTCAGCCACCAAACACGTGTCCACGTTGTCCTTGAGGCTCCACTCAGATGGCACCTCTCATCGTAACCATTGTCTTCATGCTTCTGTCTTATCATTTGCCACCATGATGAGGGTAGATGTTCCTAGATCAGCTCCTCCATTTCACCATGAGCTCCTCGACTTGTTTAGCAGCCATCCTTGCACTTAGATAGTGCTTACTGAGTGTTGAGCAGGAGGAGGAACAGAAGAGTGTGAACAAGAGGGTAGCAAAAGCCAAGACAGCACTGTGTGACTCTAAAACCTCTGAAACAGTCGGTGGAATTTTCCCTCAACTTAATGCTGTTTTTCCTTCAGTTCAGTTCAGTTCAGTCGCTCAGTCGTGTCCGACTCTTTGCGACCCCATGAATCACAGCACTCCAGGCCTCCCTGTCCATCACCAACTCCTGGAGTTCACTCAAACTCATGTCCACAGAGTTGGTGATGCCATCCAGCCATCTCATTCTCTGTCGTCCCCTTCTCCTCCTGCCCCCAATCCTTCCCAGGATCAGTCATTTCCAGTGAGCCAACTCTTCACATGAGGTGGCCAAAGTATTGGAGTTTCAGCTTTAGCATCAGTCCTTCCAATGAACACCCAGGATTGATGTCCTTTAGAATGGACTGGTTGGATCTCCTTTCAGTCCAAGGGACTCTTAAGAGTCTTCTCCTTAGTTCTTATTAATCTGAAGTTAGTTTAGGTGAGGATAAAGAAGTATTTCACACACTTAAACTTCTCTTGCTATTTTCAAATTCATTCTGCCTTCTTGCATGTAGAACCATGCACCACATTTGAAATTTCATTGTTTTGTTGTAATAATGTGATGGAAGAGCACAAAATAATGGCAAAAATAAAGACAGATTTTTGAGAAAATATATTCTAATTAAAAGAGATGGAGAAGGCAATGGCAACCCACTCCAGTACTCTTGCCTGGTAAAGTATAAAATATATTTGTTGCAGAAAAGGGAAGAATATGGAATTAAAATAACTAAAATAAGAAATAGGTATTGATCCTACAACCCAGAAATAACTGCCATGTAAAATGTCTGTATGTTTTCTTCCTATACTTTTATTTATATTGCAATGTACAACCAGAACACATTTTTTTAAATTTCTTATTTCCAAAATGTGAAATCATAATAAATTTCTTTGGAAATATAAATTTGAAATAGCATATTGAATTTGATTTTATAAACGAACATCCCCTAAACAAGTCTATGGCATATTCAAGAAAGGGAAAAGCTATGTTTGCTGTAGAAAACGATGACAAAAGGTGATGTTATCTGGCCTTCTCTAAGTCGTTCTGTGGGGAATAGGGCTTGCGGATATCAGTGCAAAACTACTGATATTATGGCTACTACTGTTGCTAAGAGTATAAAACTAAACTTCATCTGTAATCCAGGAGTCGTGTGTCTTCCACCAACATTTATAAAACTGTGGTGATTACCGTATAATCTATATTCTCACCATAGGAGTATAGAAAGTACCATCTTCACCTTATTATAGCTGCTGATGTATAGTTTATAGTTTATTTCAAAAAAGAAGCAAAGAGGTGAGCAGGGAGAAGAAAATATGAGGCCATGTTGGCTCTGTCAAGGGTTTGGAGTTTTGTCTTGAGGATAATCAGAAAGACTAAGTGTGTTTAAGACCATAACAAGAGCTAAATGGGGAGGAATTGATGCTTTAGTACTGTGGTGCTGGAGAAGACTCTTGAGGGTCCCTTGGGTGACAAGGAGATCCAACCAGTCCATCCTAAAGGAGATCAGTCCTGTGTGTTTATTGGAAGGACTGATGCTAAAGCTGAAACTCCAATACTTTGGCCACCTCATGCAAAGAGCTGACTCATTGGAAAAGACCCTGATGCTGGGAGGGATTGGGGGCAGGAGGAGAAGGGGATGACAGAGAATGAGATGGCTCGATGGCATCACTGACTCAATGGGCATGAGTTTGAGTGAACTCCGGGAGTTGGTGATGGACAGGGAGGCCTGCCTTGCTGCAGTCCATAGGGTCACAAAGAGTCAGACACAACTGAGGGACTGAACTGAACTGACCTGAAGTGTGTTTAACCAAGAAAGTGATGTGATCATATCTGCATTTGAGGGAGACTGATCCCCTGGAGGAGGGCATGAAAGACCCCTCCAATATTCTTGCCTGGAGAATCCCCAGGGACAGAGGAGCCTGACAGGCTACAGTCCACAGGGTCGCACAGAGTTGGAGTGACTTAGCATTCATGCACACAGAGTGATGCAAGGCTTTCAGTTCAGAAGCTGCTACAGTTACTTTGGGCTAGGATGGTGGCATCAGAGAACAAAAGTGAGAAAGTGTGAGGAGTAATTGGGAAGGAGCAAATGGAAAGAGGGAGAGCCATAAGGGAAGCCCGAGTTTTAGAAAAGTGGTGATTAAAATGTGTAAGTCAGCTACAAAACTGAACTGAAATCGTGTTGGTGAATGAGAATTTCTAAAGAAAGAGTATTAACAGGACTCAAGAAAAAGAACCTTGCAGAATTCCATCTTTTAATTGTTAGAGAAAATGGGGAATGAATACATAACTAGGAATATGTAGCCAGAAATGCAGGAAACAAAACGTGAAGGCGTGTTACAAAGCAAAGGTTAAGAGACTGCCTGAGAAAGAGCAGTCACATATATCATATGCCACAGGCATCTCTAATAGCATGATGAAACCCTTTGATTTTAGCATCACAAAGGGGATGACTTATGACATCAACATGATGAATTTTAATAAAATGTTAAGGAAAGCAGCCAGAGTTGAATGGTTTGAGAGGTAAGTGGGAGAGGAACAACATAAAGAAACTTGTAAAAATGTTTAGTTGTTGAAGAGGTGAGCAATGGCGAAAGGTGACCATTGCAGGGAAGCAAGCATCGGTGGGGGTTTCTTTTAAGGAGGGAATCCTGAGTGGGTTTAATTCAGAGGGCAAAAATCCAGCGGAAAAAGAGAGAGTATGAAAATTCAGGTAAAGGTGAGGATATAATGTAGATGGAAATGGGTTTGCCCACAAATCCACTGTAGCGGGAAACAAAGGGGACCAGGTGGGTGATGGGTTGTGTGGGCTCTAAAACAGTAAACTATTGAAGCAGTGCCCTTCTAGCGATTTCTAGTTTCTCAGCAGCAGGTGCCATGGTCATTTCTTGAGGGTAAGGGAGATTTGAAGAGTGGGACATAATCTGTGTGAGGCTCTGTGCTACAGAGACCGCTAGATGGATGATCTCTACCATCTTCATCCTACCGTGCTGATTGATTCTGAAGATGAGTTGTATGCAGAGACTGTGTAACGAGCCGAGTCACATTAAAACTCTGTTTCAGTTCTCATATTAAAATTCTGTCCTTTTCCTGGCAATAATATTTAAGAGACAGAATTGTAAACTGAAGAATTAACCTCCTCCAGATTACGCTCATGGATACATATCTAACTGAATGGAAAAGATGAAAGCTGCCATCTTTCTGGAGTGCTGTCTGCTAACCAGTCTCCGAGAATTGGCTGGCTGCCCTTGATCCTGAAAAGAATTCCTCTTTGCCTTTGTGTTGAGTTAAAGAGTCAGGCATTCACCGCCCCCCGCCCCCCCCCCCCCCAGTAATGGAGGCATCGCTCCTTCGTGCTTAGCCATGGCACCACCAGATGTATCACATAAATGCTCTAATGGAGAATGGTGGACTAGGAACACAGGAGATAATCTCATGCAGGCAGATGCTAGCAGTCAAGATTACTCAAGCTGTATTGAAATTTCCTTTGCACCTGGCACTGGAGGTGTTAGCCATGCCAGTTCAATCCTTGCAACACAGATGTTCTTGTTGTACCACTTTGTCTGTATAACATTTAGGTTTCTGTTCAGCTTTGCCACAGCACACATAAATACTGTAATCCAAAGACCGCCCATTTGTTAGTGCACCTGCGTCTTCAACCAGATTTCTTTCATCCTTTTCAATGACTGCTCAACATTTTTTTAATGAGAGAGCTATAGGGTGAATAACCTTCTGTATCGCCAGATAACTTGACAAAAATGATGATGATAAAAATAACAATACCAGATCTCCCCTCTAAGACAAAGAAATAAAATAAAAACAATGTTATTAAGACATTGAAGTAAACTGAGTTATGCTTAAGCAAAGATAATTTTTGGATCTCCAGTTTAAGCTTTTATTTCTGATTCTTGAAGATAGGTTATATAAATGGATTATTTTGTTCAAAGCTAAATTCTCCTGTTCTCTTCAAATAGATTGGTAGAGCTTACCTCTTAAGGAGCAGATTTTCCTGTATGTGAACCTCTGAAGGCCCCATTTTAAATTAATAGCAGAGAGCTCTGTGCAGCTGGAGACTGGATGTGACCTCCTGAATATGGGATAAAAAAACCTTTGGAGGGAGGCAAGATCATTACTCAAGAGAATAGCCTTGTGTAGCTGGGGTCCTACTGAAGTAGGGAAAGGGCATCAAAATGTTTTGATCTTGTTTTCATAGTTGCAAGCAGTGTCTGTAGCCTTCCAAATAGCTAATTTTGAAAGATCTCTATGAAAAGGAATTTCAGTGCTACTTAATTTTGGTCTGGGGGGGAAATGGAACTGCCTTTCATTATTCATTTGAAACAAATAAATGTTTAAACATGAGCTACATTTTAAAAATAGATAAGTGATGATGGTTTTCAAAGTTTTTTCATCAGTAGTAATAGTTTTCCGGGTTTATATTCATGTCCTGCTTACTTCCCATTCTGCACATGGCCACAATTATATTCTGCCTGAGACTTAAACATGTGCCCACAGAGAAAAGGGAAACAACACATGCCTTTATATCAATATTGCTGTAGTAATTTAGTAATTTGTTGTGCAGAATTTTGAGGCAATCAAGAAGCCAGCTAATTAAGGAATGGAATAGAAAGAAGAGGAGAACCCAAGAGGAAGAATGAAGAAACGAAAGAAGTAAATGAAAAAAATTAAAACTAGTTATACCCAAAGCCCAGAAGTCTCTGAATGTCCTTTTATTTATTTCTGACAACTCTTGGAGGACAGGACTGAACAAACACTGGCAGGGTATTCAGTGAATAGTTATGGAATTGGGCTAGCTGTGGAGGTTACTTCGTAGTGCTGTATTCCAAAGTTAAAGACATAAAGCTGGAATGCAGAAAAATCAAGAAGAAAGCAGTAAAAGTAGTTTCTTAAATATTCTAAAGTTAACACAACTATTTCTGTTTAGAACTCTTTGATTCTGTGCAAAAAAAGCCGGCATATGTGTACACATAGGCACAAAGAATCATCGATCCATAACTTAGAAGAAAGAAAGGAGAAGAAGACATATAAAGAGGAAGAAATCAGGGCTGTCTGGCAATCCCTAGCATCCAGTATAAACAGGAAATGTTTGAAATAGACTTGAGCCCCCATTAATCCTCCCTGCCGCCTACTTCAAAAATGAGGATAAAATAGAATATACTTCTTTATTCTGGACTAATCTTTGTGCTTTTTTCATTTTCTAAGGCCTTCTAATACTACACTGCCACTCCAGTTCAAGAATCTGGAGCACTGGGACTTCCCTGGTGGTCCAACTATAAAGAATCCACCTGCCATTGCAGGGGGACACAAGTTTGATCCCTGGTCCAGGAAGATTCCACATGCCTCGAGGCAACTGAGTCTGTGCACCACAGCTGCTGGAGTCTCTGTGCTCTGGAGCTTGTGCTCCACAAGAGAAGTTACCACAGTAATAAGCCCATGTACCATAACTAGACAGTATCCCCCTCTCGCAGCAATTGAAGTCTGAGCACAGCAATGAAAACCCAGTACAGCCAAAAATAAATAAATGCATAAGTAAATAAATTCACAGACACAAAAATTAATAATAATTTATTAAAAACGAATCTGGAGTACTAGTGCTCACTATTGCTATTCAACCCTTAGTATGCTTTCCTAGTTAAATGAAATGCTTTTATTGTTAACAATATTGGCAACAGCTATTGAGGACCTGTCCTGTACCAAGTATGGCGCTTTTTTTTAAAAACATATTCTCTTATAGATATTTTACTTTGCAATCAAAGAGACAGGTACTTGCAAAGTTTAAATATTTTGCAGGGTCACGTGATTAGTAACTGAAGTCACATAAATGTGGCTTCAGATCTCATAAAGTTTGCATGTTTAATCACTGGCAAACTTTACTGAGAAGATCATAGAGCAGTTTTACAAATAAAATTCTGTAGACATGGTCAAGGATCACATGAGAAATGGTGTCAAGTCATATTTAAATTTTGAGATTGCTGATTTTTAAGAATATATTTTACTTTACTAAGAGGATATAGGATTGGGTTGCATGTTTTTCTCCTATTTTTTTTCCACATTTACACTCTCACCCTCACTGTTTTCATGCCCTAGTTCCCAAGTAGAATAAGGCATAATCTTCAGGATAAAAATAACAACTTTCCTTTGTATGTATGTATATATACATATGTAAGTTGAGCTTTCCAAGTGGCACTAGTGGTAAAGAACCCAGCTGCCAACGCAGGAGACATATGAGATGCAGGTTTGATCCCTGGGTCAAGAAGATCCCCTGGAGGAGGGCATGGCAACCCACTCTAGTATTCTTGCCTGGAGAATCCCATGGACAGGGGAGCCTGGCAGGCTATAGTACATAGGGTCACAAAAAGTCGGACTTGACTGAAGTGACTTCACACACACACACACGCATATCAGACTTTTCAGTTGGAAACAACAGGATTCAGTCTTGTGCAAGAAAGAAGGACTTTATTTATCAGTATTAGTAGCCCCAGAGTCTCTCCAAAGGACAGAATCAGGCTTAAAAGCTGCACTGCCAGGAACCACAGACAAAGTCCGTCGCCTCACTTTTCCACAGGGAACTCTACTCTCACGGCTTCTGAGTAGGAGCACGGTACCTTACAATAGAGGTGCAGGATGCTACCTTCTGACATTCTTCCCTCAGAAAACTTTCTCCATGCCATCCTGGCCAGAGTCCTTTCTGCCTGGCACCTCTTTCAAGGCACCACATTCCAAATGAAAGTCTCACATGATGTGTCTGATTGGCAATGCCCATGTCACATGCTGGTGTATCCCATGTGATGGGTCATCATGTGCTGGTGGGTCACAAGCTGATGGATCATATGCTGACTCCAAAGGAGGCAGAGCCAGTGAGCTGCTGCTCTCTGCTGAAGGCAGAATTTATATTCGTAAAACACAGGGAGATGACTTTAAAAGTGCTGAGCAGCAAGGGGGAGAAAAAAGCAAATGTCTTCACCACTGAATAAGAGAAAAGATGAAAAGTTTTTTTCAACATCTTTATTCTCCATCTCATACTTTCTTCTACCTTAATACTTAACATTTTCTCTATCACATGTCTTTTAGTTGAATATTTTCTTAGCAACTGCTGTAAGTTGTCCTTTACCACTGCAGTCCAGTAATAAAATTTACTTCCCTATCAGAGTTCTCGCTACAAAATAGTCAAAAGAAATTACTTTTATTCAGTGTGATGTTTACTTGTATCTTAGAGTTGGCTGCACTTTAGCAGTTATTATTTGACCACTGCAATAGTCCAATAAGACAAGTTTGTTATATGACATTATTTTCACTTTACAAATTGAAGAAACTAGATTTCAGAGGGGTCTCAGTGCCTCAAACCTGATTTTGTTATCTGTCATATAAAGTGTTTCAGTGGAAGACCAGCAGCCCTTCAACATAAATTCAAACTCTTTAAGGTAGTTTATAAAATCATGCGCCCAGCACTTGCTTATTTTCTGAATCTAATTTGCCTCTTCCTTCATAATCCCTGAACTTCAATGCTACAGATATTGAACAATTTCTGAGTCATTTTAAAGATCAGGATTTTTCTCACTTTTCATTGTACCTTTACACATGCTATTGCTCTGCCTAAAACCACTGTTGCCTACATGTTCACCTAGTTGAGTCTCATATTCTCAAGTCGTTGCTGCTCCAGCTTCCTCTGAGAAATCTTCCTTAAGGATTTTTCCTTCTTCCATGCTACCCAGCATCTTGAACTTAGCCCCATCTTAATCCCTATCACATTTTTTCAGTTAGTGTGTTAGTGAACTGTTTGCCTATGTGAATTCCCCACACCACCTCCTCTCTTTATTAGGCTGGAATCTCTGTGAGGACACATACCATGTCTTCCTAATTCTTCTCAGAAATGCTAGCTCTGTAAGGAAATTGACAGCTCTCAGAAGAAATGTGCATTAATAAATGATCTCCTGTTTAGTATAAAATAGCAGAGAGTGTCTTATTCAAAGTCTAATTTTTCTTGTTTATGTCTGCTTATTCATCTTTCTGGCTGCATCTCTATTTTATTTATACACAATATATTATTATTTGACTTGTCTGCCTGTATTTTGCCATTCCCAGTTTTACAGATACAGTAAGACCCTTCCATGTTCCAGCATGGGATTTTTTGCAGTTAATATCATCAGCTCAGAAGACAAAGTCACAACTGCCAAGTGGAACCAAAAGTGAAATGCTCTGGGAGCGAATGTGGTTGAGTGAGACAAGGAGATCTGCAAGGAGGGCAGGTTGGCCCAGTGTTGCCAGATCTTCCCGCCTTTCAAAAATCTCAGAATTATATATTTATGCGGAATCTACTTTTTTAAAATGTTAACCAAATGGGAAGGAAGTATTTGCAAACTGTGTATCTGATAATCAGTAAATATCCAAAATATATAAGGAACTTCCCTCCAACTGATTAACAAAAACAAGATAGGCGTTTCTCAAAAGAAGACATATAAATTAAAAATAGGCGTATAAAAGGTACTCAGCAACAATAATCATCAGGGAAATACAAATCAAAACCACAATGAGTTCTCACCTCAGACCTCTTAGGATAGCTCTCCCCTATGAAAAGAAAAAAAAAAAATTGTTGGTGAAGATGTGGAGAAAAGGCAACTTTGTACACTGTTGCTGGGAATGTAAAAATTGGTAGAGTCCCTATGGAAAACAGTATGGAATTTCCTCTGAAATTTAGTAGAATTACCATGTTATCGAATAGTTCCACTTTGGGGTATATTTCCACAGGAACGAAAATCAGAATATTTAAGCAGTGTCTGCTTTCTCATGTACTGCTGCTGCTGCTGCTGCTAAGTCGCTTCAATCGTGTCTGACTCTGTGCGACCCCATAGACAGCAGCCCACCAGGCTCCCCCGTCCCTGGGACTCTCCCGGCAAGAACACTGGAGTGGGTTGCCATTTCCTTCTCCAATATTCTCATGTACACTGCAGCATTATTCACAATAGGAAAGACGTGAAGGCAACCTAAATAAATGTTCATGAATAGAGAATGGGTGAATGAATTAAGAAAATGTGGTATATACATGCAATGGAATACTGTTTGACCTTAAAGAAAAGAAGGAAATCCTGCCATTTGTGACAGTATGGATATATTGGAAGACATAATGCTAATGGAAATAAGCCAGACGAAGAACAAATACTACATGATCCCGTTTATGTGAGGAATCTAAGAGTCAAATTCACAGAAGGAGAGAATCTCCTGGAGTAGGAAATGTCAACCTACTCCAGTGTTCTTGCCTGGGAAATCCCATGCACAGAGGAGCCTGGTGGGCTGCAGTCTATGGTTGCAGCCTTGGACACAACTGAGCAAGCAAGCAGCAAAGAATAAAAAGCAGGGGTACCAGGGATTGCAGGGACAGAAAAACAGGGTTCTTCAAAGGATACACAACTTCAGTTGTACAAGAAGAAAACTCCTAGAGGTCTATTGTAGAGCATAGAGCCTATAGTTAACTACACTGTATTATATACTTTCAAAGTTTGTTAAGAGGATAGATCTTATGTTGTGGTGTTATCTCAGAAAAAGAGGGAAGGAAACTTTTGGAACTGAGATGTTTATGGCATAGATTATGATGATGATTCCATGGGTGTATTCTTATTTCCAAACTCATCAAATTGTATACATTAAATATATTCAGCTTCTATATGTCAATCATTACTTAATAATGTAGTTTTGTTTTAAAAAATTGAGAGATTAATAAAAGGTTTGACATTCATGTTTGTTGTTTAGTTGCTAAATTGTGTCCAGCTCTTTTGCAACCCTATGGATTATAGCCCGCCAGGCTCCTCTGTCCTTGGAATTCTCCAGGCAAGAATGCTGGAGTAGGTTGCCTTTCCCTTCTCTAGGGGAATCTTCCTGACCCAGGAATCAAACCCACATCTCCTGCATTGGCAGGTGGATTATTTACCACTGAGCCACCAGGAAAGCCTAATAAAATGTTAGTAACAATTTAAAAGAGAACATTTGATAGTATGAGTCAAACAAGTGTGTGAAGCAGATTCATCCCTCTGGCCAACAATTTGTGACTTTTGCTCTCTGAAGAGATGATATGAGATGTTCCAAAGAAAGAGGAACTTTAAGGGGAAAGGAACGATAATGCTAGACCAGCCAGGGAAAGGGTTGCTGTGGATGGGTCCCGAGAACAATGTAATACCACAGGCAGAGCCCTGGAAGAATCCTCAGAAGGTGATAAGATGTCCTCAGATGGAAGGGCTGAGAAAAAGCCCAAGACAAGTCTCAGGAAACTTCCTCAGTTCCACATGTTCATGGCATCAAAATGCAAGCCTGTGCCCCTTGAATAATCATGGTAATATGACACCAAAAATGAGAGCCTATTTTCAAATTGTCCTGGCTATTATACAACCTTCAGAGAGGAAAGTTTCTCTAAAATATCTGAGATGGAGTATACTGAGAAGATGAATAATGGGAAAATGTTAAGGACAATTAAGTTGATTAACCGGAAGTAAAGGCTATAATATTTTTGTTGAACACCAAAGTGGGCTGGTTGTGACACATACACACACACACACACACACACAATGCTTTATTCAAATGGTTATTTTTTTTCCAAATAAAAGCATATCCCCTGATTTCAAAGAGTTGCATGAAAATAACTACCAGAGATAAAGAACAGAAACAATTAATTTATTTCTTTTCTCCTTGAATTGATCCACTTGAGTGTGTATTCCTTTCCCATACCCATGACCCTTCTTTCAGTATTCTTTCTAAGTGTGGAAAATAATTGCTTCCCTTTTGTTATGACAGGGGTCTAGACTATTATTTCATAGTATTTCAAAGACACTGTCTTTTTTCATCCAGTTCACAAAGAACTGAAACCTTTTCGTTCTCATGAGTAAAAAGCTAGTGAGGATTTTTATGGTATAATTTAGATCATATTAACTCTAAAGCCAATCATAAACCCTATATTTTCTCAGCAGTTTTATATTTCCCATTTTAAAATATGTGTGGTGAGTTGGTCTCATGTAATGGATTGAACTGATGCTAAAGCTGAAACTGCAATACTTTGGCCACCTCATGCGACGAGTTGACTCACTGGAAAAGACTCTGATGCTGGGAAAGGTTGGGGGCGGGACGAGAAGGGGACGACAGAGAATAAGATGGCTGGATGGCATCACCGACTCTGTGGACATGAGTTTGAGTGAACTCCGGGAGTTGGTGATGGACAAGGAGGCCTGGCGTGCTGTGATTCATGGGGTCGTGGAGAGTTGGACACGACTGAGCAACTGAACTGAACTGAACTGAATGGATTGAAGTACGGTCAGTGACTTAACCAGAGACTTCAGGCTAATCGTTTCCTTGCTCATATTTATCTGGATAGACAAACACACCTAGACACATTTAGAAGATTCAATTTACCTACCGAGGCTACTTGTAGATCTTTATAGAAGAGCTGAACATTTAGGTCATGTCAGAACTGAATATGAATACATATATTAAGCCTCAGTATACAAGTTCCCAGGGTTTCCCAGGTGGCACAATGGTAAAGAATCCTCCTGCCAGGGAGGTGGGAGGGGGGTTCAGGAGGGGGAATTCATGTACACCCAGGGTGGATTCATGTCAATGTATGACAAAACCAACCAATAGAATATTGTAAAATAATTAGCCTCCAATAAAAAATAAATAAATAGAAAAAAAAAAAAAGAAAATAAATAAATAAATAAAACCTGCTTGAATATCAAAAAAAAAAAAGAATCCTCCTGCTAATGCAGGAGATGAAAGAGACTCAGGTTTGATCCCTGGGTCAGGGAGATTCCTTGGAGTAGGAAAGGGCAACCCGTGTCAGTATTCTGACCTGGAAAATCCCATAGACCGAGGAACCTGTCAGGCTACAGTCCATGGGGTCGCAAAAGAGTGCAGGACTGAGCACACACAAAACAAGTTTCCGTGTGTCCAAATGTCATCTTCTGTAGCACAGAATGTTGAAATTCGTGAACAGAAGAACTGTCCTGTCCTCATTTTTCAGTATGTTGTTTAATATAATGTATATCAGTGATTTACATAAAGTTAATTAGCTGAAAAAACATTACTGAACAATATTTTTAAGTACAGTTGCACCAACTCATTTTCCTCCTAGGAATATGCTCGTCTGTGAGTATCATCTCCAATTTTATATTTTCTCAAGTAGATGGCTCTGGGAAGCTCGGTTAACATGACAAAAGGATAGCTATCTTGAAATTCCTTGGGAAAGGAGAGGATAGGAATGATGCTGAAGTACCTTTTATGGGTGCCGTTCAACTAGCAGCTCCAGCTTATCTGAATATTACAAGTTGTTAGTTGGCATCAAGCTTTTCTTTGCCCCACACCTACTGACATAGATAGGTGAAGACTGGACATCCTTCCGGAGTTCACCACAATATGTCTCATGGAGACAGAAATGAAGCTTGTGAAGAACTTGCATCTCATTTATCACATCTAAATAAAGCTATTTACATTTTCTACAGCTTCATGACATTTTCCAGGTTCCAGTGGTCTGTGATTATATATGATGTGCCCTGTAAAATCTGAGGAAAGGCCATTCACTTGACAAGGAGGTGAATGGTGACTCAAAAGTGATGTGGTATGCAACCTGGACAGCTGCAAGTGCTGACCTGCAGCTTTAGCGACCTCTAGGATCTGAAGCTTTTCTTTTCGTTACTGTATCCTGGCTGACTCACTCCAGCTTAAATGCTTTAATGCTGAATATTCTGGTTTATACATATGACATTTCTCCAAACGTGGATGAATCATTGCTGCCCTTGGAGTTTATTCATTATCAGAATAGAAATGAGAATGAGATTAAATCAAAATATATATCCATTTCTGAGTGCTATTATAGATTTTGTAGTTTATTATTTGCTCCTCATTCCAAATTATTACTGGTTAATCCAGGGAGGCCTGGCGTGCTGTGATTCATGGGGTTGCAAAGAGTCGGACACGACTGAGTGACTGAACTGAACTGAACTGAACCCAGTTATGAGTATGAGGGAAAATCCTGAGAATGTTTGTGTGTATGTCCTTTCATGTAGTGCAGAAAAACTTTAGAGTATAGAAAGAATAAAGCTTGAATCTTATTTTTTGGGGCTACTGTTCTTTTTGATACCCCAAGCAGAGATTATTCGCACATCTGTTGATTTTTTTTCACGTTGCACACATTTGCACCTTTTTTTTTCATGTTGACTGAATCACTTAATTGTAGAGGAGCATTCATTTTAATGTAAATCTTACAGTATTACATGAGTGAATGTATGAAAATAGCTTGGAATAGTTTAAATTGGGCAGAATTCAGCTTTGATCATAATGTGCCTCTTCAGCATTAAAATAAACTTGCAACATATGCTGAAAAACATGTGTAATAAGTAAGTGACTCTCGCATGGTGACTTCTTTGGAAAAAATAAATCATCATTTAATAGAATTCAAAATTCATAAAATACTTCTAACACTTAACCACGTGAAGATATGATTAGCATCTTATACTGACAAATAAGTATCTATTTCTAATTTAAAGAAAGGATTTTTAAATTTTAAAAATGTTATCAAATTGTAATCAGATTTGGAAACATTTGAAAGCAAAACATTTAGTTGGCAGTTATATAACACTTTATTGTATTGTTATAGATGTAATCCTAATTTATTTTTGTGGTTTAAAATATATCAAAGAATGTGGTAATCAATTTCAGTTTTTAAAAGTAAAAACAGTGAAGTGGTCAGTAAAAATAATGAAGTTATCAATATTTTTTAGTCATGATAAAGGTTAAGAAGAATTAGTAGTGACAAACTAGTTTCCAAAAACAAAATGGCTAGATAACAACTAACTGTTTTTGCCTTTGAAAATGACCTTGACATTATTAATTAATGACAGTTTTCCAAAGAGTCCAAAGAATCATTCCATCAGCATCCTTGGGATGCAAGGAGGAATTTTGATATCCTGAGAAGAACCCTAGACACCCTAATTTGTCTTCTGTAACTTCTCCATCTGTAAAATTGTATCAGTAAGAAGTCTTCCATTGCAAGTTAAAAAATTCCATCTAACCATGGCTTAAGGCTAGTCCTTAAGTACTATGAGTGTATTAAATCATGAAAAATGCGGGAAAATAAACGGAGTCAGATGAATGTAAGAAATAACTACTACATAAAAGATAATCTTGTAAAGGACAGGGAAGCCTGGTGTGCTGCATTTCATGGGATCACAGAGAGTCGGACACAACTTAGCTACTAAACAACAACAAAAGCTAACCTATCAGCATTTATCTGTAATCAGAAAGAATACGCTGTTTGTCCCTTCAAGAGACACAGATGTATAGAACAGTCTTTGGGACTCTATGGGAGAGGGTGAGGGTGGGATGATTTGGGAGAATGGCATTGAAACACGTATGTTGTCATATGTGAAAAGAATCACTAGTTCAGGGTCAATGCATGTTATAGGATGCTCGGGGCTGGCATGCGGGGATGACCCAGAGGGAGGATAAAGGGAGGAGGGAGGTGGGAGGGGGGTTCAGGAGGGAGAACTTATGTAAACCCGGGGCGAATTCATGTCAATGTATGGCAAAACCCACCAATATAATATTGTAAAATAAAAAAAAAAAAAAAGAATAAATAGTAGGACAAAGAGGGCAAAAAAAAAAAAAGAATGTTTCTCTAAAATCAGGAACCTCTTTGTTCCCCAGCTAGCGCTTGTTGTAAAAAGGATTCAAAAGCGAGCCTGTCTTTCTTTTGGAGACTCTTACAGAGAAGTTTTGGAAAGCTTGAAGTGTACTTAATACAATGCATTATTACTAATTCAGCATAAGCCTATTGATTGCCTGCTCTGTGCCAGGTTGTGCATTTGAGGATCTAAAAACAAAACAACAAACTCCAAAGCAACACAGTGTATGATTCTCAGTCTTAAAGATTTTAAGTTAATTTGGCAATAGTGTTCATATCTACAGATTCATTTTCTCCAGGCAGTCCTCTCTGGAGTTTTAGAGTGCTCTGCGTGAATGCCTTCACAGAGACTGGTGATATCAGCTTGAGTGGATGCTATGTCACCTTAGTTATGTCCGAGTCTTTGTGACCCTATGAATTGTAGCCTGCCAGGCTCCTCTGTCCATGGGATTCTCCAGGCAAGAATACTAGAGGGGGTTACCATGCCCTCCTCCAGGGATCTTCCCCACCCAAAGATTGAACCCTCATCTCTTATGTCTCCTGTATAGCCAGGCAGGTTCTTTACCACCAGTGCCACCTGGGAAGCCCATGATATCATCATATCCAAATTCACCATGTTTTCTGTTTTTCTGTTGACTTTCCCCATCTTGGTTGTTGGCATTGCCATTGGCTGGCCTCACAAGCATGAACCTGGGCATCCTTGTGCCTTCCAACACCCCATCTCCCAGTTCATGGTATGTCAGTTCTACTTCTTGTGCAATTTCCCTTCCATGCTCATGGTCATGGCTTACTATAATTCCTTGTCATCCTTAACCAGGATTCTTCAGCAGTGTTCCAGTTGCCCACTCTGCTTCTTACCTCGTTTATTTACAATATATCTTCCACATCACTCCCTAACTGTTACTTTTAAATTTAAATGTATTCACTTCTCTACTTAGCTTAGAAATCTTAACTGGCCTCCAGTCAAACTCAGGGAAAACCCAAGCTTCCAATCAAGCTTTATAAGGCCCTCCATGAGTGAGGTCTCATTACCTCACTTCTCACAACTTTTCTCTGTGCTTCTTATAACCCAGGAAAAATGGAGACTTTTATAATTCACTGAACATACCATGTCGTTTTAAATGTCCTTTTGTTTCTATACATTTTTCTTACCCTGGAAGAGCTTCACTTAACCCAACATCAGAAAACTAAAATTTATCATCATCATCAGTCCAGCAAGACTTTCCCTAACCTTCTCCTGTCCGACTCTCCCCACCCCCAAGTACCATCAATGGAGTTAAACACTCAACATTGTTTTCAATGTATTCTTAGAATATGTGTCTGTGTGTGTGCTAAGTCACTTCTGTTGTGTCTGATTCTTTGCAACACCGTGGACTATAGCCCTCCAGGCTCCTCTGCCCATGGGATTTTCCAGGCAAGCATACTGGAGTGGGTTGCCATGCCCTCCTCCAGGGAATCTTCCCAACCCAGGGATCAAATCCACATCTCTTAAATCTCCTGCATTGGCAGGTGGGATTTTTACCACTAGTGCTTCCTGGGAATCCTGAATATGTGTCTACTGTAGCATTATTTAGGCTACATTACAATTTTTCTTTACTCTTTTTATCCTTTCTCATAAGAATACTGACCTCTTTGAAGGAACTGTAACATCTTTCACATCAGTTTGAGTCACTTTCCACAGCACCTGGCATACATTGACCTACTGAGCATCTATTCGGTGCTCATTGTCTCTTTTTTATACGAAAAGAATGGATAAATGAACACAAGAATGTTAATTATTCTGAAACAATATATATGATTTAACAAAATAGAGATGACATTTAAATCAGGGAAATAAAAATTCTTGCCAAAATTCCTAACCAAGATGGAATAAAATTCGATCATCAGAAATTCATATTAGCTATGTAAAAGTTGGGATTACTTTTATGAGTAGTGTGTGGGGGGATCAGAATTGGACTAAAATATCAATAACAATTACACACAACATTTAGAGTTTTCATGTAGTCCGTTAGGCAATGAGATGACCAAAGTGAAAAGTGATTTGTGTCATTTTTTAATTGCTAGGTCTGGCACTCCATGGTCCACACTATGTGAATCTTTGGTACTCTGTTTGCAGCCTCACAGTGTGGGCTGAGTGTCAAAAGGATCATAAAGACAGAGTGTTTTTATAACATTTAGCAGTGGGTTGGTGGCATAAAAGAAAGCATTACAGAAAGAGGTGTTATTAAACTGAGCCTTAAAGGATTAACAGAGTCTAAGTAAGTGAGGAAAAAGCTTTGCTTAATAGTGAGGAGCAGAGTAGAAGCAATGGGACAGATCTTAGGGAACAGAAAAATACTAGTTTGAACAAGGTGTGAAACTTTGCATAGAGGAATACTGGAAATAAAATTACGGACAGCTGAATCCAAGGTTGTTGCACTTTAAGGAACACTAAATGCAAAGAAATAGAGGAAAACATTAAAATGGGAAAGATGAGAGGTCTCTTCAAGAAAATTAGAGATACGAAGGGAACATTTCATGCAAAGATGGGCTCAATAAAGGATAGAAATGGTATTGACCTAAGAGAAGCAGAAGATATTAAGAAGTGGCAAGAATACACAGAAGAACTATACAAAAAAGAGCTTCACAATCTAGATAATCACACTGGTATGATCACTCACCTAGAGCAGACATCCTGGAATGCAAAGTCAAGTGGGCCATAGGAAGCATCACTACAAACAAAGCTAGTGAAGGTGATGGAATTACAGTTGAACTATTTCAGATCCTAAAAGATGATGCTGTGAAAGTGCTGCACTCAATATGCCAACAAATTTGGAAAACTCAGCAGCGGCTACAGGACTGGAAAAGATCAGTTTTCATTTCAATCCCAAAGAAAGGCAAGGCCAAAGAATGTTCAAAGTACTGCACAATTGCACTCACCTCACACGCTAGCAAAGGAATCCTCAAAATTCTCCAAACCAGGCTTCAATAGTCATGAACTGAGAACTTCCAGATGTTCAAGCTGGATTTAGAAAAGGTAGAGGAACGAGATATCAATTTGCCAACATCCATTGGATCATCAAAAAAGGAAGAGAGTTCCAGAAAAATATCTATTTCTGTTTTATTGACTATGCCAAAGCCTTTGACTGTGTGGATCACAACAAACTGTGGAAAATTCTGAAAGAAATGGGAATTCTAGACCACCTGACCTGCCTCTTGAGAAATTTGTATGCAGGTCGGGAAGCAACAGTTAGAACTGGACATGGAACAACAAACTGGTTCCAAATAGGGAAAGGAGTACATGAAGGCTGTGTATAGTCACCCTGCTTATTTAACTTATATGCAGAGTACATCATGAGGAACGCTGGGCTGGAATAAGCACAAGCTGGAATCAAGATTGCCAGGAGAAATTTCAATAACCTCAGATATGCAGATGACACCACCCTTATGGCAGAAAGTGAAAAAGAACTGAAGGGCCTCTTGATGAAAGTGAAAGAGGAGAATGAAAAAGTTGGCTTAAAATTAAAAAAAAAAAAAGGAAACTAAGATCATGGCACCTGGTCCCATCACTTCATGGCAAATAGATGGGAACAGTGAAGCAGTGACAAACTTTATTTTTTGGAGGGGCTCCAAAATCACTCAGATGATGACTGCAGCCATGAAATTAAATGATGCTTACTCCTTGGAAGAAAAGTTATGACCAACCTAGACAGTGTATTAAAAAGCAGAGACATTACTTTGCCAACAGTGGTCCGTCTTGTCAAAGCTATGGTTTTTCCAGTAGTCATGTATGGATGTGAATGTTGAACTACAAAGAAAGCTGAGCATGGAAGAATTGATGCTTTTGAATTGTGGTGTTGGAAAAGACTCTTGAGAGTCCCTTGGACTGCAAGGAGATCCAACCAGTCCATACTAAAGGAAATCAGTCCTGAATATTCATTGAAAGGACTAAAGCTGAAACTCCAATACTTTGGCCACCTGAGGTGAAGAACTGACTCATTGAAAAAGACCGTGATGCTGGGAAAGATTGAAGGCAGGAGGAGGAGACAACAGAGTATGAGTTGGTTGGATGGCGTCATGGACTCAATGGACATGAATTTGAGTAAACTCTGGGAGTTGGTGATTGACAGGAAAGCCTGGCGTGCTTCAGTCCATGGGGTTGCAGAGTTGGACATGACTGAGCAACTGAATTGAACTGAATCATTAAACGTGTCAGAGAAAGAGAATGATACGCCCCAAGTACACTGAGGAGATTGAATTTGACAATGGTAAGAACTGTAAGTCATGACACTCAGGTGCCCTTCAGTTTGCAAGTTAGAGAAACCCAATTCAACTGACTAGATAAAACTAGGCCACTTTTATTATAAATATCTAAAATTATTTTGAAAGATAGAAAATGTATACGTTTGCTCATGTATCTAAAAAAAGAAGTCAATGACAAATTTCAGGAATAGCTGAGTCTAAGTGCACAAACAATTTATTAACAAGAATGGCTCCTCCCATGCAGTGGCAAGTTGCCCTGTAGAAACTTCAGACATGTTCATTTTGGGGCTTATATTACAACGTGAAATTCCACTTTCCAAAGATTGTATTCTGTCTTTGTTTATGTCTTGCTCACCACTGTACCTTTAGCACCTAGCTTAGCAACTGATACATATAATTTTTATCTTTCTTTGATTTTGTTCTGTTTTAACATTTTTGTTTCTGTTATTCATGATATTATAATAAGCATGTGGTTAATAAGAAATGTCCTATTTTCCAGTAGTCTTCCCAGAGATCTAAGACACTGTATACTTGCATCACTAATATTTTTATTTCAAAAATCATACAGATAGCAATACAATTATTGTATTAATTTAATAATCTAAGAAAGATCTTCATTACAGTGGGCTACCTATAGCCTACTTATGGTTCAGCTTTGTTCTACCTACCGGTTCAATCCCACTGAACGTTTGGTTCTGCTATCTTGCACCAAGAACTCCTGGGCATCATCTTTTCATCCCCATTCTTCATGGAAATAACGTGAAAACTGGGCTTTATTTCTGCTCCTGGGTTTACAGTGAGCCCACTCCTATGCCAAGAAGCCTGCAAACTGCTGAGTTTCTTTCCTGCCTTTGACTCTAAGGTGGAAACACTCTTTGCTTCACCTTGCAGAAACTGGAGTTCAGGACATTGGCATTAGTGTTGTGGGTAATGTAGTCTTGGATCTCGGACTCCAGAAGTTCATGTCTTCTGCCAGACTCCCTCAGATCATGCCTCTCACCTAGGTTCTTTCTAGACATCTGCTCTTTAATTCTTTCTTATTATTCTCATTCCTGGGCTTCAAAAATTTCTTTTTATTGATGATACTTGCAGAACAGTCTCTTTTACTTACAATTTATAGTAACTTTCCATTCTGAATATGCTAGTTTTATTGAATCCTTTACTAAGATAAAAAAAGGAAAGTACTGAATATCTGAGTACAGTTTTAAGATGCTACCAAATAATTCAATTCTTTGACCTCACACTTCCAGCCCAAAGGTATGGATTTATCAGTCCAAAATTAGTCCCTCGGCTCATTTCGCCTGCATGCACTATTTTATTTCATGCCTGATGACCTTAGATTGGTGGCCTACATCAGAGAAAATTTGCAGTTCCTTCCATAGCATTTGTTTGGTAATATGCACCTTTGCCCTGGGTAGATGTATACCAGCCATACTTTCCAACAGAAACCACTAGTAGGTATCCTTTGAAATGCGCATCTCAGCTATACAAATACTATTTGAGGAGTAGACATTTCTAATAATATTTTCTCAGTGAAATTGATACTCATTCGGCATTTTTACCCAAATAAGAGAAAAAAAAGAATAGGATCTTTCTGCACAGGAGCTTTAACCTTTCTGGTAGAAGTGGCGATCGGTCCAAACACATTAAAATTCTATTTTCCCTTCCAAGTGTTTGCTGCAGATGACCCCACTGATCTTAAATATATTTCTGTATCTGTAACTGAATAGAGGTTTTCCGTACAGCATGTTCTAATGGCACTCTGGCCTTTAGCCAACAAGGCACTGAATAAGGCTATTTTTAAAATACAGAAACTGGGAACAGCTGCAGCAATCAAATTTGATAAAAACAGAGAGGAACTTTGCTATTTTTTTTTTTTTACGGTTTGTCCAAGTTTAGACTTCTTTCATAGAACTGCTTTTGTTCAGCTGTATGAAGGGCTACAAGACCGATACAGTAAAGCCTTTTTAAGTAAATCACTTTTCAAAGAATGCTACTAAATGGAATAAATTTTCTCTGTATGGAGGGTATCAGTGTGGTAGATAAACTAATTTTTAAACTAATTTTTGAAAAGGGGTATATGAGGGGGTAAGAGAAGAATGAGTTATGTTAGTAAAGTTTGAGCTACCAAAGAGGTTTTGGTTTCCCCGACACCCAAAGGCAGTCCTTGAAAGGGGAGATAAAGTCCTGAGTTTCTTAGCATTGGCGATCCTAAAGTTTGCATTTGAACTCTCTTGTGTTCTCAAGTGTTTTTAAGGGTGAACATACTTTGAATGTTCCATTTCTATTTTTCCCATTACTATTAGTCATGAATGTTGCTGTATTTCCTAAAAGATGAATTAATATCAGTGCGGTTCTTTTCTAAAGTTAAAATTACATGCTTTTTAAAATGTAAAGAAAAACTTTTTCACAGAGACCTTTTGTACTTTTTTGAGTCCCTCAACATGTCTACATACAAGGGCTTATTCTTTACTTTTTTAAAAAATTCAAGCTCTTTGGAAGCTTGTCAGTACATGATTAATAAGTGTCATGAGTTGAATAGACACTGCAAAGCTCGTACACAGTAGTAGGTTACAGGTTCTCGCTTCTAAGTGATCACATGTGTGTAATGGATTTCTCTGCTAACTTCCTAATTGACATGACAAAGGATATTGTATTTCTTATAAGTATTTACAAATGGGATTAATTTAAAAATATCATCCAAATAAAACTACTTATGTCAACATTAATTCAATTTAGTAATCCAGAATGTAATTTAATTCTTCTTCTGTGGCCATAAAGCCATGAAACAAAATTATCTCACTGCATAAGGAAAAAAACAAGGAGAATAGATAGAAAACAGAAGAATTCAGGTGTATTTTAATCTATACTAACTTGTTAACAGGTAGCATGTTAGATATATTACCCCATTGTCTGTAATTTATCATAAGTCAAATGAAACAGTGTCTTCTCTGACTTGAATGAATCAAGAAGTGTTCCTCTTTAACTGGTGAGGCAATGGTGATTTAAGTGTGTTGTTTGTCGGTGCTTGAGACTGTCACAGTTCTTGTCTCAGTCCTGTTCCTGTTTCCTGTCCTCGGTTGTTTGGGGTGGGTGGTGGTCCTCACCTCTGCATAACAGTAAAACTCCTTACAAACACACTCTATGTGACCCCATGGACTGAAGCACATCAGGCTTCCCTGTCTTTTACTATCTCCCTGAGGTTGCTCAAACTCATGTCCATTGAGTTGGTGATGCCATCCAACTATCTCGTCCTCTGTCACCCCCTTCTCCTCCTGCCCTCAATCTTTCCCAGCATCAGGATCTTTTCCAATCAGTAAGTTCTTCACATCAGGTGACCAAATTATTAGAGCTTCAGCTTCAGCAACAGTCCTTCCAATGAATATTTAGGGTTGATTTCCTTTAGGATTGACTGGTTTGATCTTCTTTCAGTCCAAGGGATGCTCAAGAGTATTCTCCAGCACCATAGTTCAGTTCATTTCAGTTCAGTCTCTCAGTCGTGTCCGACTCTCCGCGATCCCATGAATCACAGCACGCCAGGCCTCCCTGTCCATCACCAACTCCCGGAGATCACTCAAACTCATGTCCACAGAGTCGGTGATGCCATCCAGCCATCTCATTCTCCGTCGCCCCTTCTCCTCCCGCCCCCAACCTTTCCCAGCATCAGAGTCTTTTCCAGTGAGTCAACTCATCACATGAGGTGGCAAAAGTATTGCAGTTTCAGCTTTAGCATCAGTCCTTCCAATGAACACCCAGGATTGATCTCCTTTAGAATGGACTGGTTGGATCTTCTTGCAGTACAAGGGACTCTCAAGAGTCTTCTCCAACACCACAGTTCAAAAGCATCAATTCCTCAGCAATCAGCTTTCTTCACAGTCCAACTCTCACATCCATACATGACCACTGGAAAAACAATAGCCTTGACTAGACAAACCTTTTTTGGCAAAGTAATGTCTCTGCTTTTTAATATACTATCAAGGTTGGTCATAACTTTCCTTCCAAGGAGTAAGTGTCTTTTAATTTCATGGCTGCAATCAGCATCCGCAGTGATTTTGGAGCCCCCCAAAATAAAGTCTGACACTGTTTCCACTGTTTCCCCATCTATTTCCCATGAAAAGATGGGACCAGATGCCATGATCTTTGTTTTCTGAATGCTGAGCTTCAAGCCAACCTTTTCACTCTCCTCTTTCACTTTCATCAAGAGGCTTTTGAGTTCCTCTTCACTTTCTGCCATAAGGGTAGTGTCATCTGCATATCTGAGATTATTGATATTTCTCCTAGCAATCTTGATTCCAGCTTGTGCTTCTTCCAGCCCAGCGTTCCTCATGATGTACTCTGCATATAAGTTAAATAAGCAAGGTGACAATATACAGCCTTGACACACTCCTTTTCCTATTTGGAACCAGTCTGTTGTTCCATGTCCAGTTCTGACTGTTGCTTCCTGATCTGCATACAGGTTTCTCAAGAGGCAGGTCAGGTGGTCTGGGATTCCCATCTCTTTCAGAATGTTCCACAGTTTATTGTGATCCACACAGTCAAAGGCTTTGGCATAGTCAATAAAGCACAAATAGATGTTTTTCTGGAACTCTCTTGCTTTCTCCATGATCCAGCGGATGTTGGCAATTTGATCTCTGGTGCCTCTGCCTTTTCTAAAACCTGCTTGAACATCTGGGAGTTCACGGTTCACATATTGCTGAAGCCTGGCTTGGAGAATTTTGAGCATGACTTTACTAGCGTGTGAGATGAGTGTAACTGTGCGGTAGTTTGAATCTTTGTCATTGCCTTTCTTTGGGATTGGAATGAAGACTGACCTCTTCCAGTCCTGTGGCCACTGCTGAGTTTTCCAAATTTGCTGGCATATTGAGTGCAGCACTTTCACAGCATCATCTTTCAAGATTTGAAATAGCTCAACTAGAATTCCAGCACCTCCACTAGCTTTGTTCGTAGTGATGCTTTCTGAGGCCCACTTGACTTCACATTCCAAGATGTCTGGCTCTAGGTCAGTGATCACATTATCTTGACTATCCTGGTCGTGAAGATCTTTTTTGTACAGTTCTTCTGTGTATTCTTGCCACCTCTTCTTAATATCTTCTGCTTCTGTTAGATCCATACCATTTCTGTCCTTTATCGAGCCCATCTTTGCATGAAATGTTCCCTTGTTAAAAAGCATCATTTCTTCAATGCTCTGGGCTTTATGGTCCAGCTCTCACATCTCTGCATGTCTACTGAAAAAACCATTACTTTGACTATACAGACCTTTTCTGGCAAAGTGATTTCAGGATATAATCCTATATTTTAACCACAACCAGAAAATTCCAAAGAAGATTACTTGGATTTAATTCTGTTTAGCCATGTAGCCTCTTTTCAGAAACAAACTGCCAGGAGAGTAAGATTTACTTCTGACCAGCAGTACTTTTATGCAAATGGCCTGAGAAAGCACAGTAACCCTAATGTACGACTCTTGCTAGGAGTATAGTATTTATATGTAACCAGGAATAATTGGATATCAAAGCCAGCTCTGTTCTGCAGGACAATTTTTAGTGTAAATCACTATTCCTCACAATTATATTTGGTCTGTATTTTAATTTACAGCCTTAATTTTATAAGTGAGTTCCAATGTATTACCATGTTTTAAAAATTTTATTAGTTCACAAGTGTGTTTTACATTTCATTAAAACTAAAATAAGGAGACTGTTGGACTATACTATTATATTCTATATTTCAGGAAAATAGCTGGTTTTCCTAGTGCTTCTGGAAATTGAATATTAAGATCACATCATGCTCATGCTCAGTTGCTTCAGCTTGTCTGACTCTTTGCAACCCCATGGCCTGTAGACCACCAGGCTCTTCTGTCCATGGGATTTCCCGGAAAAGCATACTGGAGTGGGCTGCCATTTCCTTCTCCAGGGCATCTTCCCGACCCAGGGATCAAACCAGCATCTCCTGCATTGCAGGCAGAGTCTTTACCTCTGAGCCACCAGGGAAGGCCAAATATCACATGGTCATATGTAAAATAAGATCACCACTGCCCTCTATTAAGCTGTATTTTACATTGTTTTTTAGTTATTGGAACGACTTATTTCTTAGAAGGTAAGGGTTGGTGATCTTCCTGGTGACTTTAGTGTCTTAGATACAGTTGCTCAGTTGCTCACTCTTTGCGACTGCGTGGACTGTAGCCTGCAGGTCTCCTCTGTCCATGGAATTCTCCAGGCAAGAATACTGGAGTGGGTTTCCATTCCCTTCTTCAGGGGATCTTCCTGACCCAGGGATTGAACCTGGGTCTCCTGCACTGCAGGCAGATTCTTTACCATCTTGAGCCACTAGGGAAGCCTTTAGCCCCTTAGCAGGCCTCAGTGTTGGAATTCAGGATGCCCCTCCAGAAGTTATTCAGAATTTGCTGGCATCAGCCCTCATTCATGTGCACTCGCTTCGTTTAACGATGGCACTAACGCAAGGCAACACGTAGAGTAGTTTGGTTTATGAAAGAGGGCACGGGGAGCATGATGTGAAAACAGTCCCTCACACCCTAATGGCTCATTCACACAGAAAATAAGCATCACCCTTCAGTCCCTCCTCAGAGCTTAACAAGAACAAACTGACTCAAGACCCCAGAAGCAGCAGTGTTCAGAATCAGTGCTAGCTTGTACCCCTAAACTCTATGCCTACATTTACTGATAATACTCGTTACCAGTTGTACCAGTAGCTTTCTGTGGGGAGTCTTTAAGCTGGCTCTCTATGGTCTTGTGTATGAAATGTCCATAATTTCTGGGGTTGTGTATCCTCCGGTGAAAGTCCTCTTTCAAGTCCGCCATAATGAAGTGATTGCCAGCCCTGGACCACTTTGATCACAGTAGGGCAATTGTTGACAGTATGCCAGACTACTATGATTCTTTCTTTTTTTTTTTGATCCATTTAGGGAAGTTCAGAATTTGAGAATGAAAATACATGAAGTTACAGTCAGCTCTAGCTGGTTGTTTTTTTTAAAAAGCAGATGGCTTTAAAAGAGATGATCAAATCTATTCTTTAAAAGTCATTTTTAAAGTCAGGCATGTGATTCTGCTGTGTGTGTGTGTGTTTCTGTATATACCTTAACTCCTTATTTTTCAGATTTAATCAGAGAATAGGATGCTTCACACTGCTAGATTTTCCAAGTAACTCCTTAATCCTTTATGCACTACACTTTAACCTTTTTCATTTTTATTTTCTAACCACATTGGAGAGAAATCCTTTCAAAAAGTGTTCTGAATGTCTTAGCCTTCTCATCAAGATTTTTCTAAGTATAATTCATTTACTTGACCTATAGTAGTCATAATGAATGAGAGTATTGTACTATATTATAATTTGGTGACAGCATCTGACCTGATTCAGTGATATGATTATTAATGACACCGTTTTAGGGTATCATATATTTCTTTGTTGTATTTTTGTCTTTCAGTCACTGATAACATTTAATTGGTTAGTTCTTAACTGTTGTCAATATATCCAATTACATGGATTTTGGAGTGAAGCAACCTAGTTGGAAAACCATATTTTCAACTGTATGTGAAGACTTGAATAAATCACATAGTTTCCTCCTCAAAACAAAAGAAAAAGAATAATACTGGCCTCAAGGCATTGTTGGAAGTCTTAAATGGAAAAATGCCTATAAATCCCTTATCAGAAAATCTGCTCATAGTAGGCGTGCCATATATATATTATATATATATATATAAAATCTCTGTTTCCTTGATAGACTTATAATTGTATAGTATGTCCCATGAGATGCTAGAAGTTTGCTTTAAAGATATTTTGAAAAGGTCAGTTTTCACTCCAATCCCAAAGAAAGGCAGTGCCAAAGATTGTTCAAATTACTACACAGTTGCACTTATCTCTCATGCCATCAAAGTAATCTCCAAAGTTCTCCAAGCTAGGCTTCAACAGTATGTGAACTGAGAGCTTTCATATGTTCAATCTGGATTTAGAAAAGGCAGAGGAACCAGAGATCAAATTGCCAACATCTGTTGGATCATAGAAAAAAGCAAGAGTTTCAGAAAAATGTCTACTTCTGCTTTATTGACTATGCCAAAGCCTTTGACTGTGTGGATCACAAAAAAACTGTGGAAAATTCTTGAAGAGATGGGAATACCAGACCACTTTACCTGCCTCCTGAGAAATCTGTATGCAGGTCAAGAAGCAACAGTTAGTAGTGAACAACAGTTAGAACATGGAAAAAAGACTGGTTCCAAATAGGAAAAGGAGTACGTCAAGGCTATGTATCATTACCCTGCTTATTTAACTTATATGCAGAATGCATCATGTGAAATGCTAGGCTGGATGAAGCACAAGCTGGAATCAAAATTGCCAAGAGAAATATCAATAACCTCAAATACGCAGATGACACCACCCTTATGGCAGAAAGTAAAGAGGAACTAAAGAGTCTCTTGATGAAAGTTAAAGAGGACAGTGAGAAAGCTGGTTTAAAACCCAACATTCAAAAAATGAAGATCATGGCTTCCAGTCTCATCACTTAATAGCAAATAGATGTAGAAACAGTGGAAACAGTGACAGACTTTATTTTCTTGGGCTCCAGAATCACTGCAGATGGTGAGTGCAGCCATGAAATTAAAAGACACTTGCTCCTTAGAAGAAAAGCTATGCCTAGACAACATATTAAAAAGTAGAGAAATTACTTTGCCAACAAAGGTCTGTTAGTCAAACCTATGGTTTTTCTAGTAGTCATGTATGGATGTGATATCTGAACTATAAAGAAAGCTGAGTACCAAAGAATTGATGCTTTTGAACTGTGGTGTTGGAGAAGACTCTTGAGATTCCCTTGGACTGCAAAGAGATCAAAAGCAGTCAATTGTAAAGGAAATCAGTCCTAAATATTCATTGGAAGGACTGATGCTGAAGCTGAAGCTCCAATACTTTGGCTACCTGATGCGAAGAATTGACTCATTGGAAAAGACCCTGATGCTGAGAAAGATTGAAGGCAAGAGAGAAGGGGATGACAAAAGATGATGGTTGGATGGCATCACCAACTCAATGCACGTGAATTTGACCAAGTTCTGAGAGTTGGTAATGGACAGGGAAGTGCTGCAGTCCATGGGGTCTCAAAGAGTCGGACATGATTGAGTGACTGAACTGAATTGAACTGAACTTGAAACAGAGTTCATTTGAATACATTTTTGCTTCAGCTCTCTCCACTCAGCTGCTTTTCTAATTGCATTTTCTAGTTTATGGAGGTTGGAGATAGCAGCTTTATGTTCATGAGGAGTACATCTTAATTAAGAAATAGAGCTACCATGTGACCCTGCAATCACACTCCTGGTTATATATCCAGAGAAAAACATCGTTGAAAGGATACATGCACCCATGTTCATTGCAGCACTGTTTAAAATAGCCGTCACATGGAAGCAACCTAAATGTCCACTGGTGGAGGAATGGATTAAGAAGATGTAGTGTGTGTGTATATATACAATGAAATAATGACATTTGCACCAACATGGATGGACCTGGAGATTCTCATACTAGTGAAATAAGTCAGAGACAGAAAGACAAATATCATATGATACCACTTTTGTGTGTAATCTAAAAAAGTGATATGAATGAACTTACTAAATAGAAAGAGACTCACAGAGAATAAACTTACACTTGCTGGAAGGAAGAATAGGGAGAAGGGATAAATAGGGAATTTTGGGATGGCCATGTATATACTGCTGTGTTTAAAATGGATAACCAACAAAAAGAATGAATGTACAGTTGCTGGAGGGAAGAATGGGGAGAAGGAATAGATAGGGAGTTTGGGATGGAGATGCAATTACTGCTGTGTTTAAAATGGATAACCAACAAGGACATACTTTACAGCACATGGAACTTTGCTCAGTGTTATGTGGCAGCCTGGAGGGAGGAGTTTGGGGGAGAATGGATACATGTATGTGTGTGTGTGTATATATATATATATATATTTATGGCTGAGTCCCTTTGCTGTTCACTTGAAGCTGTCACAACATTGTTTGTTAATCAGCTGTATCCCAGAACAAAAATACACTGTTTAAAAATAAACAAATATTTAAAAATAAATAAGAGTCAATTGGCAGGGACTTCCCTGGTGGACCAGTGGTTAAGAATCTGCCTTACCATACAGGGAACAAGGGTTAAATCCCTGGTGGGGGAACTGAGATCCCACATGCCACATTCCATGGAGCAACTGAGCCTGCTCACCACAAGTGAAGATCCCACGTGCCACAACTAAGGCCCAAATACAGCCAAATAAAATAAAAATAAAGAATCAATGGGTAATAGATGGACATGCTACAAAATCGTCCTTGAAGCTTTCACTTTAGTGGAGTAATTTCATATACCCCTAGGGGTTTCAAAGTTTATTCTGGATCCTCAGGCATGTTTCAGATGTTTGCTAGCTAAAACAAGCATTGCTGGAAGGCATACAGTCTTAGCACTTAGAAGGTACAACTCCATAGCTAGCCTGGTATCACCTTGGCCAATAAGCCCTTAAGAGTTGTGATATAATTAGCAATTTAGGTGATGACAGAATGTCCTTTCTGAGTCACTGAGTGTGCCCCCAGGACATAGCTGCCCCCTGTGCTAAGCATGTTGCTGGATACCGTGCACAAAGGAGAGTGCCCTGCCCTGTCCCCACCCCATCCCTCTCCCTTCAGTACACACGCTATTCAACGAAATGCCGAAATGCTACAGCCCACATTCAGTCTGCGTTTGTCATTCATCCTCTTCTGTTCCTGCATATGGCAGTCTGAAACAATTACATAATGAGATGTATTATCAGGGTGTAACTGTCAAAAATGAAGAGACTAAGCTATGAATGCGTATTATCCATTTATTAACTGTGCTGCTCCTGTGTTCTCAAATCTATACTGCACTCCTGACCTTCAGATCTTATGTTCATATCCCCCGATTACCTGTATTGCAATAAGGCAATACTAGCAATGTTCAGGAAAAGGTATACAAAGTCAGAGGCAAGTTAAAGTTGGGTTTCTTACCATTTTTGTGCTATAGTCCTCATTGCCATTCTAGTAAAATCTACTGATTCTTCCTTGGAGTAATGTTTTAAAATTCATAAAAAATTATGTAGGCTTACAAAGGAAATCCATGCTATTGAAATGTTAAGATTTCAATTCAGTAATATATGTGCTTCTTTTCTAAATTTTTATTTGAGTATAGTTGGTAAACATGGGGTGTGGCTCAGACAGTAAAGAATCTGCCTGCAATGCAGGAGACCTGGATTTGATCCCTGGGTGGGGAAGATCCCCTGGAGAAAGTGAAATTGTTAGTCAATCAGTTACATCCGACTCTACGACACTGTGGACCATAGCCTGCCAGGCTCCTCTGTCCATGGGATTCTCCAGGCAAGAATACTGGAGTGGGTTACCATGCCCTCCTCCAGGGGATCTTCATGACTCAGAGACAGAGAAGCCTGGCAGGCTACAGCCCATGGGGTCGCAAAGAGTCTGACACAATCAGTTATACGTATGTATATGTGTGTATGTGTGTGTGTGTGTGTGTGTGTATGCATGTATATCCACTCTTTTTAAAATTCTTTTCCTATATTAATAAATTACTTTTAGAAATCTAGCAGAGGCGTAGTAATTATTAAGATGTCAAAGATTATAAAAATAGATTTTTTAAATATAAATAGAATTCTTAAATATAAAGTATAAATAGAATTTTTAAATATTGCAACAATTATAATGTGATATGGAAATATGTATGATATCTACCACTGACAAAATCAGAGATATTTCTACTACAGCTGTGGCTTCTTGCCTAAATTATAATTGAAAGAAGTTCTTAATTTTAATTAATGTTGGTGAAAAAGTCATATTTTTCTGCATTCAGAATCACTGCCCCTGTGTTAAGAATCTTGTTCTACTATACCCAGGTTTTGTTTTTCATGACATCTGTTCCTTCTGAACACCTTTTCTAGACTTTCTATTTTAAAAATGGAAATACTAAATTTGGCAGATTTCCTTGCCTCTCTTATACCCATGGAGGCATTTGGAAAGATATGTTAACTCTTTCAGAAATTTAATGTTTTTCCTCTTCAAAAGTAACATTAAATTGATCAAAAGCACCATCTTCCTTGGAATAGACACACTTCCTAGTATCAGGAGGTCAGGATTTCTCAGTACTCAGCTGGAGACTCCCACAGGTAGACCACTCACGTGCGTCTTCAGGCCTGGGTGCAACTTTCGCCTTCCTACCTATGACTGTACTTTCACACACAAGAAGGCTAACCAGATGCAATGACTGAGCATAATGTTGAACGTTAAGCTGCTCTACTTTCTTTTGTAACAGGGTTATTTAGAAACTCTGGTATTTCACGATCAACAACAAACTGATTATAGGAAACCTCAGTATATGAGTATGGTGAGATTCCATGGTTGAAGCTCTTTTACAAACCAGCACACACACTAAGGAATGAGTGCTCAGACATTATGTCTTTCAGGCAACTGTGATGCCATTAGGATTTATAGAGGCAATACTAAAGTGAAACCTAGGCTTCCTAGTTGGCTCAGTGGGTAAGGAACCTGCCTGCAGAGCAGGAGATGAAGGAGACACGGGTTCGATCCCTGGGTCAGGAAGATTCCCTGGAGGAGGGCATGGCAACCCACTCCATATTCTTGCCTGGAGAATCATTCCCATGGACAGAGGAGCCTGCTGGGCTACAGTTCAGGGGGTCACAAAGAGTCTGACATGACTGAAGAGACTTAGCTCGCAGCATGCACTAAAGTTGAAAACCTCAGTGGCCAGAAATAGTTAATATTTCACTCAAGCAGTTGGGCAGAGCTCTGCACTTTCTTTCTAAAGGTCTGAATAAAAAACATTGTAGGCTTTCTGGGCCACATGGTTTCTGCTGCAGCCACTCTCTTCTGCCATTATAGTGTGAAAGCAGACATAGGCAAAACCTAAGCTAACGAGCCTCTGCTTCCATAAAAACTAATTAATGAATGCTGAAGTTTGAATTTAATGTATTTTCAGGTGCCACAATGTATCAATTTTTTCCCATTTGTAAACATGTAAAAACCACTCTTGTAAGTCATACATAAACAGACAATGGGCTTGATTCAGTTCGTGAGCTCAAAGCAGACCAATTAAGGAGGTGAATTTGGTTGGTTATGCCATCTCAAGGGGACCTGTGCTTAAAATAAATTTTAGCTAGAATGTGAAGTGAGGAAGTTTTTGATGTTTCTAGATGATACCATGGGTAGAAACAGAATTCAAAATTATGTGGAAATTATCTTTGTCTGAAATCAGACAAAGACAGCATGCAAGAGGCAGCAGTTGTACACAGACCTTACAGGCTTTTGTATATAAAATTGTTGAAGTGTTATGGAAGAAAATTTGTGCAGCACAAATTAGAATTTCTTTTTTTTCCTGAATGCTTAATTAGAAGGAATATGTTGTTTATTTTGCACTAGTAAATATACCACTATTTCTATACAGTTCTTTGTGTTAGTAAGAATATGAAAGGTTGAATGCCTGCATCTTCTAAATCTATAAGCAGTCTTCGTTACCAGTGATTAATGGTAGAATTGATTTTTGGAGCATTTTTGCAGGGAGAAAAACAAAGACAAATTAAAAGAAAGAAAAAAATCAGAAAGAGGGTGGTAGACAGTAGCAATATGGTGTAGATGTAGACAGTCCCTGTGATTCATGGAAAAGTTAGGGCTCACAGATTAACTCTGTCGTGAGAAAGTATTTCATTCCTTGTAGAACAGTTTCCATCAACCAGATCATTACAGAAATCAGTGCAAAATTTCACCTATTTAAGAACCAAGCAGTGGAAATACAGAACACTGAACACGAACTTAGTTTCTGTGTTAGTTGTTGTTGTTGTTTTGTAAATATCACCAGACTCACATCTGGGGTTTTAGTGCTTGCCACAGTGCAGTTTTCTGGTTGACATGTATCTAAGAAACGCGTACATTAACACCCAGGCTATAGAGCCAAGCACATTTTAGTGCCGGCTACAGCTGAAAGAATATGTTTCCATTCCTTGTCCATCTGTTCTTGGCAACATAAATTTAAACTAGAAACACAGAATAAGTTTGATGAGAAATCAGTCTAAATGTGGTTTAGAACAGCAAGGTGAATGCTCTAAGATACGATGACTTGTTAGCATTTGAATCAGGAGCTAGATAGTTGTGTCCACGTGTGAAGAAATCTCCTGCTCCAGCTAGAGCTTAAAGTTTAAAAAACAATCATTTTTAAAAGTCAGTTCAATTCAAAAAACATACAGTGGATTGGTCACACTTTGTGTTTTCAGAGCTTAGATACAATGTGCCAAAGATCAGGGGCCTAACAAATTTTGAGGTTTCAAAGTGCTATTTACCACACACATGAACAACACTGAAAATAATTCATCTCTCTGAACTTTGTGCTAAAATGGATTCACTAGTGGGAAATGAGGACTTTCTGTACAAAATGGAGTACATACACCACACATATGCTGGTTTTGCTTCAAGTCCATGCTCAGCTATGACTAGTTATTGCACGGTTAACTTGGATAATCATATCTTACCTTATACCACTCCATGCCAACCCTCCAGCTCTTTTGCTACTGAAAACAATATTAAACAACTTATTTGCACTTGAAAACACATGGGATTACATGAAAATATCAGATAGAAAAGGACCAGATATGTGCACCTAAAATTTTGCCTTCAAATCAAGGTTTCAGTCATTCTGAGCCAGGTGAGTGAGTGGAGGGGCTGTATGCCAAAGTTATGCTCTGCAGGGTTTTGCTGATGCAACTACACCCTCTGCTACCCTGAAAACCTTCAGGTTGGAAAGGGACCTTGTGGCTCACACAGACACCACTGTCACTCCCTCAATAAGTAATACTTCTATAAATTTTAAAAGTATCTCTCTTTGGTATGGCTGATTTACCAAATATAACACTGTGATTACAACTCAGATTTTGGCTCTGTCACTTCCTCTTTATGTTACTATAAATAGAGTTAACTTCTCTGATTTTCAGGTTCTCTGTAAATTCTAATAATCATATTTGTCTTAAATTGGTTTTGCCAGGGGAGCAAGTGAGGTGATGTGGAGCGACTGATTAGTCAGTGACAGGCACTTTGGAAACACTCGACAAGCAATACCTAATAACCATTAGCCTTTGTTTTTACTGCCCTCTGGTTAAAAAAAAAAAAAAAGCAAAAACACTGTATTAATACGGTGATAATTATCGCACCTACTCTAGAATTTGGTAGCATATTCTTTATCATCAGGAAAACATTTCTTTTTTCAAGTTCAAGAAAAGCTCTGCACAAGTTTACCTATGACTGTGGCGTAAAGAACCTGCCTGCCAATCCAGGAGACATATAAGAGATGTGAGTTCAATCCCTAAGTTGGAACTATCCCTTGAAGGAGGGAATGGCAACTCACTCCAATATTCTTGCCTGGAAAGTCCCATGGACAGAGGAGCTTGGCAGGCTATATAGTCCATAGGACTGCAAAGAGTTGGACACAACTGAAGCAACTTAGCCCTCATGTGGACAAGTCACTCAGTGATTTAACACCTCAAGTCTTATCTTTAAAATAAGAAACTTTAATTCCATGATCTCTAAGATCTTTTGTTTGAGTAATTCAACAAAATCATGTTTGACAGCATGTCCTCATGCTTTATTTATAGTACTGAAATGTGTATTTGCTGCCAAATGTCTGATGTGGGGGGTATAAATGTTCCATATATACATGTGGAATAACGTTAAGTTTGTTGATGTTAAAGCTACTGGTATATTTTTTGGCATTATTTGGCTCAGAATCCTTCCTTCCCATTTTGTTTTAGAATAAGCTGACAGCACATCTTTCCCCACAGCACCTCAGGGTTTACTTAAACTGAGAGTTTCAGAAGTAAGACAGACCATCGTTTTGTTACTTTTAGTATAATATCTGAGACAGAGAAGCTTTCTTTCTCAAGAAGCTTTTATTTTTCATTTCCATAATGTCTAATGGCACGGCATTGTACACATATGCATATGCACTGTAATTTACAAGGCTTCTGTTTCCTTTCAGATCTGAGCGATCAGCTGCTGGAGGTGGTTGGCTTGGAAGGAGCCATGGAGATGGGGCAGATATACACAGGACTGAAAAGTGCTGGGCGGCGGCTGGCTCAGTGCTCCTCTGTTGTCATCAGGTAGCCCTCTCTCTGTAATTCAGAAAGGAGGTTGACATGTGAAAAGGGAAGTGAAAGTATCAGTCACTCAGTCATGTCTCACTCTTTGTGACCCCGTGGTCTGTAGCCTGCCAGGCTTTTCTGTGCATGGGATTCTCCAGGCAAGAATATATAGTGGGTGGCCATTCCCTTCTCCAGGGGATCTTCCTAACCCAGGGATTCGATCCCCTGTCTCTGCATTGCAGACAGATTCTTTACTGTCAAGCCACCAGAGATGGCATAACTACAAATTATTTAGATTAATGTTATACAAGATGTTGATAATGATTTTGTTTCATCTATACATTGTTAATAATGATTAATACTGATACATTTCAAAATAATGGAAATTGACAGAATTTATAAAGATTTGATTCACTGTTACTTACCATTTTCACTGGAATTTGATAATCTTTTGTTGAGACCATGGATACAATTCTAACATACAAATTCTACCTCCTTTAGTCTGGTATGCACACGGTTGAATTTACAGAAGCACTGAAGTATCTACTAGGCAAACTACCCAATGAAAATGCTGTTAAGGCATCATTAACATACATTCTTTCATGAAGTCCACCATTGCTTCTATAAATTAAATAATGAATTATTATGAAGTAAAATTTTATATGTACATTGCATTTAAATCTTTTGAAAACCCTTTTTCAAAATTATGCCTGTAGAACAAAAGTCTAATATTACCCTGACATGAAACTACAGATTATAGCACAGATATAACTGATGTTATACAAGCATATCTGAAAGAGTTAATACTGGAAAATGTGAGATGTCAAACACTTTTCCTCCATGTTTACAACGTGGGATTGCATGAAAACAGGGAGGCTCGTTTTGCTGTTGTTCTTGTTTAGTCACACAGTCGTGTCTGACTCTTTGCCACCCCATGGACTACAGCACACCAGGCTTCCCAGTCCTTCACTATGGGTTTGCTCAAACCCTTATCCATGGAGTCGATGATGCCATTCAACCATCTCATCCTGAGGCCTCTCCTTTTGCCTTCTATCCTTCCCAGAATTAGGGTCTTTTCCAGTGAGTGGCTCTTCACATCTGGTGGCCAAAGTATTGGAGCTTCTTCACCTTTTACATCAGTCCTTCCAGTGAATATTCAGGGCTGATTTCATTTTGAATTGACTGGTTTGATCACCTTGCAGTCCTTGGGACTCTCAAAAGTCTTCTCCAATACCATATTTCAAAAGCATCAATTCTTCAGTGCTCAACAACCTTCTTTATTGTCCAATTCTCATCCATGCATGACAAGTGGAAAAAGCAAACCTTTGACCATACAGACCTTTGCTGGCAGAGTGATATCTCTGCTTTTCAATATGCTGTTTAGGTTTGTTATAGCTTTTCTTCCAAGGAGCCAGCATCTTAATTTCATGGCTGCAGTCATTATCTGCAGTGATGTTGGAGCCCGAGAAAATAAAGTTTGCCATGAAATAATGGGATTGGATGCCATGAACTTCGTTATTTGAATGTTGGGTTTTAAGTCAGCTTTTTCACCATGCTCTTTAGTCTTCATCAAGGAGAAGTTCCTCTTTGTTCCTTCATCAAGAAGTTCCTTTAGTTCCTCTTTGCTTTCTGCCATTAGGGTGGTGTCATCTACCTATTTGAGATTATTGATATTTCTTCTGGCAATCTTGATTCCAGCTTGTGCTTCATCCAGCCCAGCATTTCACATGATATACTCTGTATAGAAGTTGAATAAGCAGGGTGACAATATAGAACCTTGACATACTCCTTTCCCAGTTTAGAACCAGTCTATTGTTCCATGTCCAAGTCTAACTGTTGCTTCTTAACCTGCATATAGGTTTCTTGGGAGGCAGGTCAGGTGGTCTGGTATTCCCATCTCTTTAAGAATTTTCCACAGTTTCTTGTGATCCACACAGTTAAAGACTTTAGTGTAGTCAATGAAGCAGATGTTTTTCTGGAATTCTGTTGCTTTTTCTATGATCACCAGATGTTGACAATTTGATCTCTGGTTCCTCTGCTTTTCTAAGTGCAGCTTGTATATCTGTAAGTTCTCGGTTCATATACTGCTGAAGCCTAGCTTGAAGGATTTTGAGCATTACCTTGCTAACATGAAATGAGTGAAATTGTGCTGTAGTTTGAACATTCTTTAGCATCGCCCTTCTTTGAGATTTAAATGAAAATTGAACTTTTCCAGTCCTGTGGTCACTACTGAGTTTTTCAAATTTGCTGACATATTGAGTGAAGCACTTTCACAACATTATCTTTTAGGATTTGAAATAGCTCAACTGGAATTCCATCACCTCCATTAGCTTTGTTCATAGTGCTTCCTAAGGCCCACTTGACGTTACACTCTAGGATATCAGGCTCTAGGTGAGTGACTACATCATTGTGATTATCCGAGTCATTAAGACCTTTCCTATATAGTTTTGTGTATTCGTACCACCTCTTCTTAATGTCTTCTGATTCTATTAAGACCATACTGTTTCTGTCCTTTATTACACCCATCTTTGCATGAAATGTTCCCTTGGTATCTCTAATTTTCTTGAAAAGATCTCTAGTCTTCTATTGTTTTCCTCTATTTATTTTCATTGTTCATTTAAGAAAGCTTTTTCACCTCTCCTTGCTATTCTTTGGAACTCTGCATTCAGAGGGGTATATCTCTCCCTTTCTCCTTTGCCTTTCACTTCTCTTCTTTTCTAAGCTATTGGTAAAACCTTCTCAGACAACTGCTTTGCTTTCTTGCTTTTCTTTTTCCCCTCTGTGGTGATTTTGGTTACCGACTCCTATACAGTAATACAAACTTTCAACCATAGTTCTTCAGGCACTCAATCAGATCTAATCCCTTGAATATATTTGTTAATTCCACTATATAATCATAAAGGATTTTCTTTAGGTCATACCTGAAGGGCCTAGTGGTTTTCCCTAAACCTTGAATTTTGCAATGAGGAGTTCATGATCTGAGCCACAGTCAGTGCCCAGTCTTGTTTTTGCTGACTGTAGAGAGCTTCTCCATCTTTAACTGGAAAGAATATAATCAGTCTGATTTCGGTATTGACCATATGGTGATATATATGTGTAGAGTCATCTCTTGTGTTGTTGAAAGGGTTAGCTTTCGAAAAAACTCTGTTAGGCCTTGCCCTACTTCATTTTGTACTCCAAGGACAAACTTGCTTTTTACTCTAGGTATCTCTTGACTTCCTACTTTTGCATTCCAGTCACCTATGATGAAAAAGACATCTTTTTTTGGTGTTAGTTCTAGAACATCTTATAGGTCTTCTTAGAACCACTCAACTTCAACTTCTTCAGCATTAGTGTTTGGGGCATAGACTTGGATTAGTGTAATGTTGAATGGTTTGCCTTGGAAACAAACCAAATAATTTGGATTGTGTCATTAACTATACACCCTACATTTGTCTTTTGTTATCCAGAATTTTTTGTTTATATCATCATATTTACGAGGAAGCACTTAACATTCCTGTAACTAAGATACAGGGTATTCATTGATAGTCAAGGTTTGTGCTCAGTCATATCCAGCTCTTTGTGATCCCATGGATTGTAGCCCACCAGGCTCCTCTGTCCATGTGATTCTCCATGCAAGAATACTGGAGTGGGCCACCACCTTCTCCTCCAGAAAAATCTTCCAGGGATTGAACCTGCATCTCCTAAACTGGCAGGCAGATTCTACACCATTGATCCTCCTGGGGAGCCCAAGTCAAGAGCTGAAGTTCCTTTTATAAAAGATAACTTGAGAACAGAGCCCAACTTTTACCATATTTGCATTCCCTGGTCTCATCATTTTATATGGGACATATAGTCTTCTGTATAAAGTATTTCTGTGATAGACTTGGATTTTTTTTTTCTCCAGGACTAGCAAGTCTCTACCAATGCAGATTGATGGGGAACCATGGATGCAGACCCCATGCACTGTGAGTACAGAGTAATTAAAATGTTATGTCACTTTCCTGTTTGCTTCCCAGATATTATATCCTGTCATAGTTAACTAATCATATACTCCTATAAGTAAATTATCACACTACCTAAGCTTTGGACCTATATATATATATATATATATATAACAGAGCCATTGAATTCAGGTTTTAGGCAATATATGCCTTTGGCAATGATTCAAGAGTTGAGTGCTTATGTTAGCCAAAGTGTAATCTTTAGATACCATAGTTATCTATATATAACCATATATAACCACAGTTATAAACTGTGGAACTAAACAAATTTGTTAAGGTTTCTCTTAACCTTTCTTGTAATTATTTCTGAACACCTTATAAGAAAAATATGGGAACTTCAGACATGATTCTTCCTAAATGTATTACTCACCTCTTCTTTGCCTCCAATTGGAATTTGAGGGCTTCCTTATCTATAGAAAAACTCTATTATAGTTGTTCTCTCCATATAAGATATTATTTATTTCAGACATTTAGACCTCACTAAATTTCATTTTTATAGTGAATATTTTATTACATTTCAATAATATGGTAGGCACTAATCTTGGCACTAAAAATAGAAACCTGATCACATAATAAAACATTGGAGTAATAAGAATATGAAATAGAATGTATTCAATAATATAATTGTCCTCAAGGAACTTACATTCTGATAATAGGAGGTTAAGTAAATTAATAAATCAATAAATGTAGACAAACATGCATAATATAACTTTTGATTACAAGAGTTATGAAATATGATGAAGAGGAACTAAAGATGGAGTATGAAGAAGACTACTTTAGGTAAGTGTGTCTGGGAGGCCTTTTTCAAAGAAGGATCCAAAAGCTCAGTGTGTTAAACAGTAAGAGGGATGGTGTGACCAAAGTTTGAGATGTAGTATGCTAAAGCTGAAACTCCAATACTCTGGCCACATCATGCGAAGAGCTGACTCACTGGAAAAGATTCTGATGCTGGGAGGGATTGGGGGCGGGAGGAGAAGGGGACGACAGAGAATGAGATGGCTGGATGGCATCACCGACTTGACGGATATGAGTTTGAGTGAACTCCAGGAGTTGGTGATGGACAGGGAGGCCTGGTGTGCTGTGATTCATGGGGTCGCGGAGAGTCGGACATGACTGAGCGACTGAACTGAACTGATGAGCGTGTGAGAAGCAAAGTAGAAAAGATGGACAGGAGACAGAGTAGAAAAAAATGATGGTGAACAATAACATCTGATTCAGAGTACAATAGGAAGCTGTTGAAGACTTTAAGCATCATCTGATTTACATTTTTAAAGTTCACCTTAACTGCTATGTGGAGAATGGATTGTATTGAATAGCAACTGGGATATAGGGTTCAACAAAACACTCTGCGCTTGGACAGCAATAGTGGCTAGGAAGTGGGTGGATTTGAGGTACAGTCTGGGGGTGAGAGAGGGAGAATTTGTTAATAAGTTCCCTTGGGATGAGGGATAGGAATGAGGGAAGGAGATGAATCATGGAGGTAGCTGCCATTTACTCTGCAGTTAAGATTGGCAGGGAAAGAGTGTAAGGAGTGACAAGGTAGGTCTTATTGTTTAGTTGCCCAGCCTGTCGGAATCTTGAGGACTCCATGGACTGTGGCCTGCCAGGCTCCTCTGTCCATGGGATTTCCCAGGCAAGAATACTGGAGTGAGTTTCCATTCCCTTCTCCAGGGGATCTTTTTGACCCAGCAATCAAAGCTACATCTCCTGCATGGGCAGGCGATTCTCTACCTCTGAGCCACCAAGGAAGCCCCAAGTTAGGTCTTAGATTAATATAAGCATTGTGCTAATGTGCTGGTATTTCATGGTTATAGGTGAGTGTTGTATTGGGTGTTTTTTAAGAGAAATAATTGACATACAACATTACTTATTAAATATTCACACAAACTCTAAATAATGGATATCACCATTTTTCAGAGGAAGAAAATTGTCATTAGAATGTCACATAACTTACTCAAGGTCCAATATGTAGCACATATGGAACTCTAATCCAGGACTCTTTGATCATTCTTTAATCACTAGGTTTTGGCTACCAATTCCAGAAGCACAGCTTAGCATATAATATGGGATTTGGGGTTTTACCATCCATTGGTTTTGATTCTAAAGCATTTGGCTCATCAATCTTTGGTATAACACATAAATATGTTTTTTTGTTTCAGTTCAGTTCAGTGGCTCAGTTGTGTCCGACTCTTTGTGACCCCATGAATCACAGCACGCCAGGCCTCCCTGTCCATCACCAACTCCTGGAGTTCACTCAAACTCATGTCCACAGAGTCGGTGATGCCATCCAGTCATCTCATTTTCTGTCGTCCCCTTCTCTTCTCGCCCCCAACCCCTCCCAGCATCAGGGTCTTTTCTAGTGAATCAACTTGTTGCATGATGTGGCCAAAGTATTGGAGTTTCAGCTTTAACATCAGTCCTCCCAATGAATACCCAGGATTGATCTCCTTTAGAATGGACTGGTTGGATCTCCTTGCAGTACAAGGGACTCTCAAGAGTCTTCTCCATCACCACAGTTCAAAACCATCAATTCTTCGGCGATCAGCTTTCTTCACAGTCCAACTCTCACATCCATACATGACCACGGGAAAAACCATAGCCTTGACTAGACGGACCTTTGTTGGCAAAGTAATGTTTCTGCTTTTTAATATACTATCTAGGTTGGTCATGACTTTCCTTCCAAGGAATAAGCGCCTTTTAATTTCATGGCTGCAATCAGCATCTGCAATGATTTTGGAGCCCCAAAAAATAAAGTCTGACACTGTTTCCACTGTTTCCCCATCTATTTCCCATGAAGTGATGGGACCAGATACCATGATCTTAGTTTTCTGAATGTTGAGCTTTAAGCCAACATTTTCACTCTCCTCTTTCACTTTCATCAAGAGGCTTTTGAGTTCTTCTTCACTTTCTGCCATAAGGGTGGTGTCATCAGCATATCTGAGGTTATTGATATTTCTCCCGGCAATCTTGATTCCAACTTGTGCTTCTTCCAGCCCCGTGTTCCTCATGATGTACTCTGCATATAAGTTAAATAAGCAGGGTGAAAATATACAACCTTGACATACTCCTTTTCCTATTTGGAACCAGTCTGTTGTTCCATGTCCAGTTCTAACTGTTGCTTCCTGACCTGCATACAGGTTTCTCAAGAAGCAGGTCAGGTGGTCTGGTATTCCCATCTCTTTCAGAATTTTCCACAGTTTATTGTGATCCACACATTCAAAGGCTTTGGCATAATCAATGAAGCAGAAATAGATGTTTTTCTGGAACTCTCCTGGCATATTTCTTTTAGGTAATTGGCCCTGAGTGTATGAAATCTACTAATTCTATAATAATAATGTAAAACAAACTTGTCACAAAGTCTTTCGAGGATGGCAATTTCTTATGCCTTCTTGTATCTCTGTACTTGATTCCAAGTATCTTCTAAAAAAATCTCCTGTTCCTCCTTTTACCAGCATGTGTATATTTCCATCTTGTTTCTTGCTCTTCACGCTCCCCGTGACACTTCTGAGTTCACCTTTGCACTCACATGTATGTTAAAGGTCTTGTTACTATTGTTGCCAGTCGAGGTAGTGATGTACTGACCGTAGAGATCAGGATGATGGCGGTCATGGTGGTGGTGATGGTGAAGCTTGTGGTGGTGGTAGTTTTGATGATGCTGGTGCGAGTCGTGATGGCAGCCAGTGGTGGTCAAGATGAACTGGCAGAGGTATCAGTGCTGGTGTGCTGTAGTCACAGCGGTGGTGGTGACTGTGGTCAGGATGCAGTGGCAGTGGTAGTGGCAGTATTCTTGTTTTAATGAAAGGGCACTGTTCTTCAGTCTGGGTTACAAAAGAATAAATGGAAGACAGCGAAGCCAAACAGCGTCCATGAGTACCCTGCATTGTTTTGGACTCTTCTAGGAGAGAAGCGAGGTTTGGTCCCTGTGCCATGTTTTAAATCAAGATTAATGGCAACAATGATATCTAACATTTATTAAGCTTGTAGTTTGTGCCACTTGACCTGTATTGACACATTGAATTTTCACAGAAAGCATATAATAAGCTTCATTTTATGAGTAAAACAGCTGAGGCAGACAAAGGTTAGTTTGCCTGATTCCACACAACGTAAGTGGCAGAGTAGAAGCTAAAATGCAGTTAGCCTGGCTCTACTGTCCGTCCCCTTCATGGCGGCTCCCCACCCTGGCTTTCCACCTAAGGAGGCCCCAGGCCATCCCTGTGGCCTGCCACGCTACAGCATGACCTTTGCTATTAATAAATCACCTTCTGCCTCTCCCCAGCCAACAGATGAAGTCTGTTATCTATTAAAATCTAATTAATATTTTATAATACTTGTAGCATATTTCACACAAGCTTTACTAATGACTCTTTTGTTAACTTTTCTCTCAAAGAATAACAAGATATTCATTTCAGCTATTAATTATCATGATCTAAACAATGGTTAAATTAGTAATAGGTTTTATATAATGTCTTTAGTTTTCTCTCTGTGTAATCTCTCTTATTCATTTAAGACATTTATTGCAGTCTACACAGTGGGCCAAGAACTGTACTAGACTATGGCTCATTATTGTTATTTCACATTCTGGCATACCCTCTTTTTCCTAGAACCACATGGAAATCTGAACTTTAAATTTCATTTTAACTATAGAGAACATTTAGCATTCATAGCATTGGTATGGTTGAACTAAAGAGTGTTCTTTGCTTCACTTGAATAACACGTTGTTCCTCTTACAGAACATAAAAATGATAGAATGTTCAAATTCTTTGCTGAATTTAAATATCCATAAGCTGATACTCAATTTATGAAGGGATTGCTCTAGATATAATTTTAGAGCATAGCAGAAGTTCTGCTTTTCTGTAAGTGAAATATTTAAAATAGAAAAGCAAGTGACAAATAGGTCTTGATTCTTAAATCAATGAATACTTTTTAAAAACCAGAGTAATACAAATTCTGGAGATGGATGTGGTGATGGTTGCCCAATAGCATGAATGTACTTAGTGCAATTGAACTATATATTTTAAAATGATTACAGTGGTGAACTCTACATTACATATGTTGTACCACAATAAAAAAAAAAGCAATCGAAAAAAATTAAGGTGATATTCACTTACAGATTTTACCAATTCTAAGTTCAACTATCAGGTCAGGGGGGCAAAAAGCAAGAGTTTAAAGCTACCTCTTCAAGTGTATGCTTTGCAATTATTTTCATGATAATCAGTTTACTATAAAGTAGTCAACAGAAACTTGTTAGTTATGCCTGTGTTCACAGTTTTGTAAGAGTCACTGAGTTGACGGAGAATAGATTTTAACGATTTAACAATTGTTGTTGTTCAGTCCCCAGATCGTGTCAGACTCCTTGCAACCCCATGGGCTGCAGCATGCCAGGCTTCCCTGTCCCTTACCATTCCCGGAGTTTGCCCAGGTTCATGTCTGTTGAATCAGTGATGCCATCCAACCATCTCATCTTCTGTTGCGTAAGCATAACAAATTAAAGACACAGTTGATTCTAGAAGACATTATGTTGAAGCAGTTCATGAAGAGCCTTTCTTCAGGGTGGAGTCTAGAACTTAGCTATGCTCCCCTTCCTATCTTCTTCCTCCCCAGTCCTTCCCCCTGAGGACTTGGAATATACTGACTTTGTTGTCAATATATTCTCATTGTGGGAAGGAAAAAAAGAACAGTTTCAATAGGAGAGAAGGGAGAGTAGTAATGTATGAGAGGTCATGCACTAGGTCAGATTTCCTACTGGATCTGCACACCCAGCCCTCCCACCCCAATTTATTACAAGTGATGGGTGCCTGATTTAAGTTTCATTAAGTGAGGAGCAACCAAACTAAGCCTTAAATTCAATGGAACCAAAATGCACCTTCTTCCATCTCCTCCCCATCCACTAATAATGACTTCTTAAGTTCCTGAATTCCTATCCTTCCTTTTACCATATTGAGCTGGTGGAGCTCAGCGTTTGTTTCCTCAGCTAGAAATGTGAGAGTCATCTTATACTTCTCTTCACACCCTAAAATTCAATATCTGTGTACACTTGATCAAGTGTCATATTTCTGGGTCTTTTCTTTTAATCCCTACCCGCATTGTCCTAGACTTGGCCCATTTCTCTCTTTCTCTCATCAGGTACCTCATCAGTCTTTCCCCCTCTCCATTTTTCTATTTAAATCCATCCTTAACTTTTCTACCAAAATGATCACTATATTAATCTCACCCTGGCACTCTTCTAATTAAAACATTTAATTGCTTTCTATCTGATAAAGTATAATTTGAATCAAGCTTCCTGTTTCATTGCAATCATCAATTACTTTTTGATATTTTCATATACTTTGCTTTTGCCCAAATAAACTTTTCTTCATCTTCAGTTGAATTGCACAACTTGTCATTTGAGACTCGTTTCATGTTTCCACTCTTCCTTTTTTGAATATCACCCCTCCCTTCACTCCATCTCCTCTCTGATACCTACTAGTCTAAAAACTCAGCCCCAGTGCTTTATGGCTTTATCAAAGAACTACCTATGTTAAATTGAAATCATCAGGTTTTTGACTAGCTTCTTGGTAGACATAGCTTACTGAGGTCAGGCACTATGATTTTGGTGTCCTCTGTACCTCCAGAGAATAACATTGTGCCTCACACATCATTAGCTGCCAACACCACATGTATTTTGAATTTGTGTTTCTTAACTAATTCGTGGAGAAGTATAACGATTTTAAAAAATGCTTTCTACTAAATCTTTCACTGAACATAATATAGGTTGGCTAGCAATTCATTCTCATATTTTTCATATATACATACATGTAAAAGTTATTTTCCGTTCCGTTCCGTTCCGTCGCTCAGTCGTGTCCGACTCTTTGCGACCCCGTGGACTGTAGCCCAACAGGCTTCTCCGTCCATGGGATTCTCCAGGCAAGAATACTGGAGTGGGTTACCGTTTCCTTCTCCAAAAAGTTATTTTAAGTTATCTTTATTCATTACATTCTCAAAGCAAAGAATTTTGAATGTACCAGGAAGAAATACTTTCTTAACCTTAAAAGATTTAATCTCTCTGTTTCCTGATATAGGACAATTAAATTTCTTGGGCCACTTCCTTCTGTATTATCAATTATGTATTCATTTTACACATTGTATAGGCTGCATTCTGTTAATATGTTGAAATATTAATAGTCATATGTGAATTATTACTTGTGTTACTTTTATGAAAAGTAATGCCAAAGAGGTTGTAATGCAATATCACTCTGGGTGCTTTATGTATGATTAATTCAGAAAGGATGCCTGAAACTTTCTTCTATGTGGTACAGGATGGTAAGGAAGTCAAGAACACATCATAAACTAGATGGTGAGATGACCACAGGTGAAATATGAAGGTGATAGCTGAAGTCAAAGCAACTTCTAGTGAAGGCGTTTACAAGTGTTTTGGTCCTGCTTTGCTTATTTTAAATACCCTCCTTTGTATGATAATTCTCAGGACTCTGACCCACTTGCCCAGTCTCAGCCTCTAATATTAAATACCTTCAACACTCAACTCAGCCCTGACTCAATAGTCAGCCAATCCCTGCCAAGTCTTGCTGCGTGACCCCTAGTATTTGTGGGACACATGCTTGCTCACTGAGTGCCTATGGACCAACTCCCTCCTTCAGTTCCTATTTCCACTGCATGGGCCATTCTGTAAGATGCTGTTTTCTGACTTGCATGCCACTTTCCTTCTCTGGCTCTAGCATCTAGTTGATTCAGACATTGGCTAGTTGCCTAGCCTTTACCTGGCCCCTCTCTTAGGAAGGCTGGATCTTCTTCCTACAGCCCTAAACACTGAAGTTACTTGGAGTTTGTCTTCATTTTGTCACTTGTTTTTATAAAGAGAAAATATTCAGAACAGTTTTAAAATGCAAACTCTTTAAAAGAGAAACAGAGTTTGGGGGCCTATTAAATTTTATTTATGTGCTTGTTGTAATTATTTAAAATAATCATAATTTTAAAGTTTTTTATCTGAAACCACTTGCTGAAATACAAATTAATCTCAGGACATTAAGACAGAAAGCACAAATTTTATAAATGTAAGATTTTCCAGTTCCAGGAATTTAGTGATATGTAGATGAAGGCTAATTGAATTTCAAAATATTTAGATGTTTGGAAGAAATCATAGTGATAATGTTTAACATTATCTAGCATCATTTACCAGTTTCTGTTCTGTATATTCATATTTTTATTTGATCCTCAAAACAACCCTAAGAAGTCAATGAAGTTATTGTAACTCCTATGTGTGTGCTCAGCTGCTTGGTCATGTCCAACTCTTTGCAGCCCCATGGACTGTAGCTCACCAGGCTTCTCTGCCCATGGAATTTTCCAGGCAAGAATACTGAAATAGGTTGCCATTTCCTACTCCAGGGGATCTTCTTGACCCAGGGATCAAACCCATGTCTCCTGCACCGCTTGTATTGGCAGGAGGATTCTTTACCACTACACCACCTGGGAAACCATACCATATCATAAATTAAAAAATTAAAACCCTGAAACAGGTGAGCCAGCCACTCCGTTCAAGGCCACACAATCAGCGGTCGTCAGCGGGCTCGAAAGCCTTTTCCCTTAATTATGAGGTTTGGCTGCCTCACTTAGTTGCTTGTATTAGCAGTCAATTACAACCTATCGTTTATAACAGAATTCAGTTCTTTTTCACCTTGTTTACATTTTCCTCTTTATTTAATACATTATTTTTTGCTTCCCAGTATAGCCAAAGCCATGCATCTGATTGCCAGAATTACTACTGAGCAACATAATTATGATCATCCAACTTCCTGATCTCAAAGTTCATTGCCTCTTCATTTCTTCCAGCATAGAGTTCAGTGTCCTTGTCAGGTCATTAAATCCTTCTCCCAAGGCTTCCATCTGCCAACCGTACTTCGTCGGGACCACTCTCCAAAGGCATTCTACTCATACTGCTTGATTATGTACCTAAAATCTCCATCCCTTATTTTGTGGTTTAGAAATAGACACTTTCTTCTCACCTTCAAGCATGCTCACAGGGAATCTGTAGTTTCTTCTAGCAGTTCTCTGGGACTCATTTAATCTTTTCTATGGTTTATTATTTTGCCTGAATTAATTATCCTGTGCTGTTGGGATATGTGTATTTTTATATGTTACTTTAAAATCTTTCTGGAAGGCAATAGAATATAAATGCACATATACCAAAAATAAAATAAGATCTCTTCCTTCAACGGCAAGCTTAGCATCAATTTCCTCACAAAACCTTTTAAACTCCCTATCTATCTGAAGTAAACTGTCTGATTCTTTGCACTCCTGTGACTCTCTATTGATATTTTCTTAATACCATCTCAACCACAGCTTTGTATTTCAGCAGTGCATGTATTTGTCCAGCTCTTCTGACTTAATTGTAAGCATTTTATGATTTCACCTTAACTTCCTCCTCATACCTCATGTACATAATATGGTTTCTGATGCAAAGTCCATATTTGAATTATTGCTCTGCAATAGGCATCATTTTTCCAAGGCTGCTTTCAATATTTTTTTTTTCTTTGTCTTGACTCTTCAGTGTTTTTATTTTGATGAGTCTGGTCATGGATTTCTTTGAACTTATTCTTGTTTTGGTTTCTCTGAACTTCATGAATCTGTAGGTTTATGTCTTTGGCCACATTGGGAGGTTTTCAATCATTATTTGTTCAAATATTGATTTAAGCCCACTGTCTTTCTCCTTTCCTTCTAAACCCTGATGACATATTTTAGATATTTATATAGTATCTCAATATCTGAGTCTTAATTTGTTCCTTCCTCTTTGTTCTTTCTGTTCTTCATACTAGATAATATCTATCCACCTATATTCAAGCTCACTGACTTTTTCCTCTCTTATCTCCATGCTGTTCTTGAGCCCATGCAGTTAACTTTTATTTTGGTCATTGGTTTGGTTTTTGTTTTTTTTTTTTCTGTTGTAAAATTCAGTTCTCTATGTTAGGCTTCATGAAGTCAGACCTATGCATATATTGCTCAGGGAAAAACTCAGGGGATCATATACAACTTTAAGAGATAGTCTTTTTGAGGCCCTCTCCACTCTAGGATCTCCCTCATGGTTTTGACTCCCAGGGATCCTCTGATTATAAGTACAAGGCTTTTGTTTTTCTGCATTGCTGTGTACTTCTTCATATAGCTTCTAAAGGGATAAAGAGAGAAAAGATCAGTAGGTATTTGCCCCTGATTTGGGGACCATAGTTTCATGGACCAGAGAGAGCTTCACTGGAGCTGTAGGCACCTGCCACTGCTATGGAATTCCCAGGAGACTGGGGTAGGAGTGATTGGGGTGGTGAGGGGAGGAGTGAAATGAAGAAAGATACCTCTCTCACCATCTCTGACCTCTCCCTACAGGTCGTTCATTTCCTGCCCCTTGAACCAGAAACACAGAGCTTTTCGATGGAGCTCCCCATCCGTACTTGTTGTACAGTTCCAGGTGTTAAGCCACCTGTAACTCCAGACTGGGAAATATGAGAGGGGAGAAAAAAAAACCGGGAAGATATCACTGGTTCAGGGACACCCCCTGCTCGGGTTTCCTTCCCCAGTCTACCTACTGTCACTTGCTTCTCAGCAGTCCACACTTAGCTGTGCCATGCGTTCTGTGCAGGGTTTGTAGTTGCCTGCGGTGGGAGAGTCACAGAATGTGCTTACTTCTTTTTCACTAGAACGGAAAACACTACCACTATCCCTAGATTTTGTTTATGGCTGTATTGAGCTCTGTATGAATAGTCCCCATAAGACTGGGATATTATTAGCCAGAAGTACCTATCTGCCAACTTCAGATTTCACAGTATAGTCCCCACTTCCACGTATTTTATAAAAATTCTAAATAAATCTCAGACGTTCTCTAAACCTTGAATCATAAATCTTATTCTTTTTGAGAAAACTTCAATTTTCTTCCATTCCTGTGTCCTGCATTTAAGCAGGGACCACATTTACCTTGTCACTTGAGTAAAAGTAATCGACTAAAAAAACATAGATTTTCTACCCGCCTATACAAATAAAGGTAAGTTTTAGGTATTTGTCTAGACAGTAATTATGTGGAAGACCATATGAGGGTTTTTTTTTTTTTAGATTACTTCGTGTGTAGGTAAACATGTTTTAAGACTTTTACAAGTAAGTTATGTGATTTTATGGGAGAGTTTTAGACTGTGGCAGTGAGGTCAGGTGAATGTTCGGGTCATGAAGTAAAGAGTTATAAAACTGGGACTATTTCTAACTTATTTTTTCTAGTCTCATCATCAGTTCATTGGGCTTATTTGCCTAAGGATAAAAAGTTCAAAGAGGAGAAAATACAAGGTCTGTGAAATTTTTGTAATGCACAGTATTGGGAGAAGAGCGCAGGTGTAAAACAAACAGCCAGGCAGTGAGATTTTCTCCGGCACCTACATAGAGAGCTTCTGACCGGCACCTACATAGAGAAGCAAATTGAGTAGTTTTAAAGGAAGAGATTGTTTTAATGGCCCTTTCAGTCCACTTGTAAAGTTGAATATCATGAAAATCCTTTCTGCTTGGGAATACCATTTAAATGAGAATTTCATGTGATATTATATTAGAAAATACAATACTATCAGATGGATTGTTTTTGTTCAGTTGCTAAGTCATGTCTGACTCTTTGTGACCCCATGGACTGCGCCAGGCTCCTCTGTCCTCTGCTGTCTCCCAGAGTTTACTCAAACTCATGTTCTTTGAGTGCGTGATGCTATACATCCATCTCTTCTTTGCCACCTCCTTCTCCCTTTGCCTTCAGTTTTTTCCAGCATCAGGGTCTTTTCCAGTAAGCTGGCTCTTCTCATCAACTGGCCAAAGTATTGGAGCTTCAGTATCAGTCCTTCCAATGAATATCCAGGGTTGATCTCCTTTAGAAGTGTCTGGTTTGATATCCTTACTGTCCAAGGGGTTCTCAAGAGTCTTCTGCAACACCACAGTTCAAAAGTATAGATTCTTCAGCACTTAGCCTTCTTTATAGTCCAACTCTCACATCCATATAATGACTACTGGAAAAACCATAGCTTTGACTAGACGAACCTTTATTGGCAAAGTGATGTCTCTACTTTTTAATATGCTGTCTAGGTTTGTAATAGCTTTCCTTCCAAGGAGCAAGCGTCTTTTAATTTCATGGCTCTGGTCACCATCTGCAGTGATGTTGGAGCCAAAAAAAAAAATCAAATCTGTCACTGTTTCCCCATCTATTTGCCATGAAGTGATGAGACTGGATACCATGATCTGCATTTTTTGAATGTTGAGTTTTAAGTCAGCTTTTTCACTCTCCTTTCACCTTCATCAAGAGGCTGTTTAGTTCCTCTTCGCTCTCTGCCATTAGAGTGGTGTCATCTGCATATCTGCAGTTGTTGATATTTCTCCTGGCAATCTTGACTCCAGCTTGTAAGTTGTGTAGCCCAACATTTCACACGATATACTATGCATAGAAGTTGAATAAGCAGAGTGACAATATACAGCTTTGACATACTCCTTTCCCAGTTTGGAACCACTTCCATGTTGGATGCTATCTGTTGCTTTTTGACCTGCATACAGGTTTCTCAGGAGGCAGGTAAGATGGTCTGTTACTCCCATCTTTTAAAGAATTTTCCACAGTTTGTTGTGGTCCACACAGTCAAAGGCTTTAGTGTAGATGTCTTTCTGGAATTCTCTTGCTTTCTCCAAGATTCAGTGGATGTTGGCAATTTGATCTCTAATTCCTCTGCCTTTCCTAAACCCAACTTGTACATCTGGAAGTTCTTGGTTCATGTATTACTAAGGCCTAGCTTGAAGGATTTTGAGCATAACCTCTCTAGCATGTGCAATGAGTGCAATTGTATGGTAGTTTGAACATTCTTTGGCATTGCCTTTCTTTGATATTGGATCACTTGTTTCCATTGTTAATGTGTTTGTATCTCTCTCTTGATTACCAAAGATACAATAAATATTTTTAAAGGCAAATCATGGCCAGAACAGTGTTTCCTGACAAGAAGCTACTAATGTCTAAATATAAACAGTCCATGAAAAGATTTATGGGGAGAATGGGGCAAATTTGAGAAACTGGCATCCTAAGTCCACTTCTCTAGCCCATTAGCAGAAATTCAAAGTAGTCTGAGGTTAAAAATATTTTTCACTTCTTGAAAATAGTGTTTTATGGTATTTTCATAAGGAGGGGAGGAAAAAGCTGCTTAGAAATAGAATAGCAAAATACCTATATCCCAATGGGTAGAAAACAGAAATAAAAGCCAGAATCCAGGGTCTCATATTTGTTGTATTGGTGACCTCTGGACTTCAGAGAATTACTTACTGTTTTTAATTAATTACTTACTTACTGGAACTGTTTCTTTATTACTAAAACCAGCTACCTACAAATTATGACAGTACTGGAGGGTTGTTGAAAATTAGTTTGTATGTCATTTGTCAACACTAAAAAAAGTATTAATTTCTAGTGTTTATTAGTTTTGTTATAACCAATAATACACGTGAATTTTCTTCTTTTTCAGTGTTTAGACTAACTTCCTTGCTGTTCTGAATCATACAGGGAGAGGAAATAGTTAAACTCATGGTATTTTGTGTTAGGATAGTATTTGACATCTTTTTGAGATTTAACCAAGGTGTTAATAGAAAATATAGCAGTGATTTTTTACTGTTTTCCTGTAATCATTTACAGATAAATTCATATTGGAAAGGATATCACTTCACCATAATATTTAGCATCTTCAGTAATTATATAAAAGGAAAATTATATTAAAACTCATGCAGAATAGAGTAGTGCGTGAAAACACAGATTGCCTAACTCTTGAATCTCCCAAGACCCTTGCATTGTCTATTAAATTGAAATAATATTAAATAATAGTTAATGCATCAGGTTGACTTCCTGGGAAGTCTTATTTTGAAAATTTTATAAGAAAATTACTTTCTCATTAAAAGTTACACAGCTATTGTAACGTGATACTTGCTGCCTTAGCAGATAAACCATTTTTAAGGAATCTTAAGTGGTTCTAATGGCTTACTTTAGAAAAGGGAAAAAGTAGACAAGGTAACGTGTATTTTTGGTGCTAAAAGGAAAGAGGTAACCCATAAATTATCAGTAGGAAAATTGTTAATGGATGAATGTACACCTGAAAATTACTATTTAATTAATATTTAAACATAAAATAAGGATGAATCTTGATTCTTCATTTGTTATGGGTCTAAATCTTGGTATTTTGAGGAAAAGAAAATTAGCTATTAATAACAGTCTTATGTCATCTTGAGACATAGTTGGATAATCAGATGGCTGTTCTTGTGGGTATACTTTTTAAGGTATGAGTGGTAGTGAGACTCCAAAAGCAGTTAAACAAAACATAAACTAAAAGCATCCTTTTACCTAAGACTTCATTGGTAAAAGTTCTTGCATAGGTTTACATTTCTAAGCCTCTTTTCCCCCTCAAAGACTGGCATGTTAGTGTTTAGTAGCATTATTTTGTGTGTTCCCCTCTTACTTATGCATTAATTAGTTTTGTTTACCTGTGCATAATTTTTTCCTAATTTCGCAACAGTTGTTGTTTTGTAATTGACAATGCAATTTACTGCATGTATGCTTTCTGGCCTGCAAACAAAGATGTTAAGGTGTAGAGCACCAACCTCTTCATCTTAGATTGTTTAAAGAAAAAAAAAGATTGGTCGTGACTAATTTCCAATTAATTTGAGGTAGTTACAGGGAACAAAACAATTGCACCTACTAATTAAAATTTAAAATATTCCAAAGTGTCATCTTTAGGTGTCTGTGGAATATATAATTTCCATTTTGTTCATTGCTGGATCTGTAACATCCGTGAGCCTGACAGCTCTATTAATTTAAAGTCTCAGTAATACCTATTAGTACAAAACATGAAAAAACTACCATTAATCATTTATTTTAATTTTGCAGCTCTGTCATTTTCTCAGTATGTTTTAAAATTATGATGACACCATAATGTGCACAAATCGACCTGGGTGAAGGGAAAACAGATCGCTCTACTTAGGAGAGATACTGAAGTACATTGTTAGAGCTTAATTGATGCCAAACTGATTAGATTTGCTTGCATTTTTCACAAAAATATTTTAAACATATTTAAACATGTTTAAATATTTTAAACATTACAAATATTTTAAACATTTTCTTACTTCATTGTATTTTAAAAATTATCCCAAATGTTTACAGTTAAACTTGCACATTTTTATAGTTATTTTTTAAATTTTTTTTTATTTTTATTGGAGGCTAATTATTTTACAATATTATATTGGTTGGTTTTGCCAGACATTGACATGAATCCGCCCTGGGTGTACATGAGTTCCCCCTCCCGAACCCCCCTCCCACCTCCCTCCTCCCCTTATCCTCCCTCTGGGTCATCCCCGCATACCAGCCCCGAGCATCCTGATACATTCTATTTAAATATTGTGAAATAAACCTACATTGTTCTTTTATTTTTCATTTTGAAGCCTGAATTAATCTACACCGTTTCAATTTAGAAAAGTTCATTTCTGCTTAGCTCGAAGATAATAGTGTCTTTCATAGATATGTTCTTGGATAGGAACTCCAAACCCAAAGTGGACACAATGTCCAAAGACATGAAAGGGCAGAAATTGAGATAAGAAATATATATGTATATAATACGTTATGCATTTTTATTGATGTGATCTGGGACTGTTGAACATGCTAAAAGTGATGAAATTATATGCACTCAACAGAATTTTGTCACTAGTTTTCTAAAGGACCAGTAGATATTTATATTTAAATCTGGTTCAAAATTAAATATATTTCTATAGAATGGGTCAAGTTACTAAGTCTTTCAATTGATGGGCATTGTTATACCAATAGATAAGTTTGATATTTTTCTTTCCAGAGTAGTCAGAGGTCTCTTTTTTGGATACAAACTATGGATTCATTAGGCCTGAACCTGATCTTTCTCCCTTGTGAAAGACTTTATCTAGTTCTTCATTTCTTCTGATTTCATGCATTAAAAATTAGAAAATACAGCTAACATATTCTAAACTTTTCCTCAAAATTTAACATACAGTATTGCTAAAAGTTTTCAAGAGTAGACCTTATCCATGAACAGAGCACAGTATTTCATAGAAATAGTCCCAAGATGGGTTACTAATTTCAAATAAAATTTTTAATTAAAAACAATAAAATACACTGAATAAAATTTAATCATTTATTGTTTTTATTTCCTTGAATAGTCAGAACACAGTTGCACATATCTTATTTGAGGAGATTTGTTAAAAAGAGAGGATTTTAACATATTACAGACATACCTAGGAGATACTGCAGGTTTAGTTCCATACTACTACAATAAAGCAAATAATACAGGAAGTCACATGAAGTTTTTTTTTTTGGTTTCCTAGTGCTTGTATGTTATGTTCACTGTGTACTGTGGTATATTAAGTATATGATAACACTTTTCTAAACTAGAAAGTGTAAACCTAAATTAAATAAAAAGAACACAACTTACATTTGATCCTTCAGTGAGTCATAATCTTTTTGCTAGAGGAGGGTCTTACCTGGGTGTTGACATCTGCTAACTGATAAGGGTGGTGATTGCTGAAGATTGGGTGGTTGCAGCAGTTTCTTAAAATAAGACAACAATGAAGTTTGCTGCATCGAGTCTGCCTTTCCCCAGTCAGTTCCTCTGTAGCATCAGTGCTGTTTGACAGCATTTTAAATAAAAGAGAACTTGTTTCAAAACCGGGGTCAGTCCTCTCAAACCCTGCCACTGCTTTATCAACTAAATTTATGTCATCTTCTGTGCTCTTTGTTGTCATTTCAACACTCTTTACACAGTATCCACCAGGAGTAGATTCCATCTCAAGAAACTACTTTTTTTGCCCATCCACAAGAAGCACCTCCTCATGTGTGGAATTTTTATCATGAGATTACAGCAATTCAGTCATATCTTCAGGTTCCACTTCTAATTCTTGTTCTTTTGTTATTTTCACCACATCTATAGTTACTTCCTCCACTGATGTCTTGAACGCCTTAAAGTCATATATGAGGGTTGGACCAACTTCTTTCAGACTCCTGCAGTGTTGATATTTTGACCTCTTCCCATGAATCAAGAATGTTCTTAATGATGTCTAGAATGGTAAATCCTTCCCAGAAGGTTTTCTGTTTAGTTCACCTAGATCCATCAGAGGAATCACTATGTGTGACAGCTATAACCTAACAAAAAATGTGTTTCTTAATTAATAAGACTTGAAAGTCAAAATTAATTCTTGATCCATGGACTGTAGAGTGGATATTGTGTTAGCAGGCATGAAAACAACATCAATCTCATTGTATATCTCCATCAGAGCTCTTCAATGACCAGGTGCATTGGCAATGATATTTTGAAAGGAATCTTTTTTTCTGAGCAGTCCATCTCAACATTAGGCTTAAAATATTCATAAACCATCTTATCAGATATGCTGTCATTTAGGCTTTGTTCTCTCATTTATAGAGCACAGGCAGAGTAGATTCAGCATAATTCTTAAGCATCCTAGGATTTTCAGAATGGTAAATGAACACTGGCTTCAACTTAAAATATCACCACCTGAGTTAGTCCCTAACAAGAGAGTCAGCCTGTCCCTTTAAAGTTTTGAAGCCGAGCATTGACTTCTCTCTAGCTATGAGTACTGACCCCTGGTGGCTCAGTGCTAATCTGCTTGTAATTCAGGAGACCTGGATTCAATCCCTGGGTTGGGAAGATCCCCTGGAGAAGGGAATGGCAACCCACTCCAGTATTCTTGCCTGGGAAATCCCATGGGTCTTGGTGGACTACAGTCCATGGGGTTGCAAAGAGTTGGAGACAACTGAGCTACTAACATTTTCACTTCTCTAGCTGACATCTTCGGAGAAGGCAATGGCAAGCCACTCCAGTACTCTTGCATAGAAAATCCCATGGATGGAGCAGCCTGGTAGGCTGCAGTCCCTGGGATCGCTAAGGGTCGGACACGACTGAGCGACTTCACTTTCACTTTTCACTTTCACGCATTGGAGAAGGAAATGGCAACCCACTCCAGTGTTCTTGCCTGGAGAATCCCAGGGACGGGGGAGCCTGGTGGGCTTCCGTCTATGGTGTCACACAGGGTCAGACACGACTGAAGTGACTTTGCAGCAGCAGCAGCTGACATCTTCTTCCCATATAAGGGTGTTTTATCTGCATTGAAAATCTATTGTTTAATGTTGCCGCCTTAATTAATTCTTAGCTAGATCTTCTGGATAGTTTGCTGTAGCTTCTACATCAGCACTTGCTGCTTTACCTCGTACTGTTTTGTAATGGAAATGACTTCTTTCATTAAGCCTCCTGAACTAAGCTCCATTAGCTTCAAACTTTTCTCCTAAAGCTTCCTCATCTGCCTCAGCCTCCATAAAGTTAGGGCCTTGCTCTTTATCAGACTTTGGCCTAAAGGGAATGTTATGGCTGGTTCAGCCTTCTATCAAACCACTGAAACTTTCTCCATCTCAACAATAAGGCTGTTTTGCATTCTTATCATTCTTGTGTTGACGGGAGTAGCACTTTTGGTTTCCTTCAAGAACTTTTGCTTTGCAATCACAACTTAGCTGTTTGACACAAGAGGCCTAGCTTTGGGCTTGACTCAGCTTTTGACATGCCTTCCTCACTCATCTTAATCATTTCTAGAATTTGATTTAAAGTGAGAGATGTATGACTCTCCCTTTCATTTGAACATTTTGAGGCCATTGTAGGGTTATTATTTGGCCAAATTTCAATATTTTAATGCTCAGGGAATAGAGAGGCCTGAAAAGTGGGAGAGAGACGGGGGAATGTCCAGTCACTGGAGCTTTTAAAACACACAAAATTTATCTATTAAGTTTGCCATCTTATATGGGTATAGTTCATGATGCCCTACAACAATTACAATAATAACATCAAAGATTACCAAGCACAGATCATCACAACAAATAGAATAATAATGAGAAAGTTAGAAACAGTATGATAGTTGCCAAAATGTGACACAGATACATGAAATGAATGAAGACTATTGGGAAAATTGTGTGAATTGTGTGCACAGACTTGCTTGATGTAGGGCTGTCACAAGTTTTCAGTTTGTATAAAAAAATGCCTAATATTTGCAAAGCACATAAAAATGAAGTACAGTGAAAGGAGGTATGCCTGTACATTGCTTTATCCATGTGACAATTTGCTATGTGAAAAGACCACATAAAAGAGGATATATAAAATATTATTCATGAAAAGTAGAATCACAAATTGTGAATATTGTTAATATTCTCCAGTTGCAGTCAAGGAGAAATTTTTTATTGTTTTGTTCTTTTTAAAAATTTTTGCTTTTTTCCCATATGATCAAATATTTGGAGAGACCCTTGAAAAAGAAAAATAGTTTCTAGGTTAAGTTGTGATATCATTTTTCTGCAAAGACATGAAAATTATAAAAACATTTTTTTAAATGTCATTGACCTTCCTGGCTACCAGCTTATAATGATGAAATAAAATGAAAACCAAATTTATACCTTAAAAGAGATTTCAAACCCAGGTATGAATATTTCCTCTGCTGTGTGGACAAATAGCCCATCACTTTCAGGAGAAAGTTTCTCTTTTCTTATTGCCATACCTATTTAAAATTCCTGTGAATTTAATCAGCAAGTAAACCTCTCAAGCCCATTCTTTTAGAGATTTTATTGTAAATCTCCACAGTGATTTTTTTGAGTTTGATGTTAGATCAAAGACTTTGACATTAAACTTGGAAATTACTATCATTCCAGAAAATAATGGCTGGAATCATAAAGAAGCTGGCACAGGGATTTTAGAAAATTGTTATGTTTCATTGCTTTGCTTTTTGGCAGTTATGGACCTGAAAAATTTAGCATGCTCTTTATTCCCACTGTCATATGGCTCAGCTACACGCATGAATTCAAAATGGTTTCCATTATTGGAAAGAGACACTCTTATTCCAGAATCAAGCTAGGTAACTTTTAATGTTCCAGATAATTGCTAAATTAAGCTCTCTCTGCAGATATTTTATGGCATTTATTTTGCTCTGAAAACCCCATTCATTTTTAAGGTAGCTGAATAAATCCAGTGATAATAAATTCTTAAAGAGATGAATCAGGAAAAGAAAATTTTGGCTAAATGCAGGGGGAATATTTAAAAAGGAAAATCCTACCTTCTGAGATACTTTCTAAGAAGCACAATATTATTAAGCCCACCCTGGTGCAAAGCAATAAAGAGATTAAACATTGAAGCCAAATTTGATCAGTTGATCTGTTACTAAAATTGGGAAAGCTAGTATATATTCTAATTCAGAATTTTCACAGAATAAATTCTGAATGGTGGCACTCAGTATAGCAAAGAGATGCCATATGAGACTATTTCCACTTTTATTCATCTTTTAGCTTGTTGTTATTTAGTCTCTAAGTCCTGTCTGACTGTGACCCTGTGGACTGTAGCCCACCAGGTTTCTATGTCCATAGAATTTCCCAGGTAAGAATACTGGAGTGGGTTACGATTTCTTTCTCCAGGGGATCTTCCTGACCCAGGGATTGAACCCATGTCTCTTGCATTGGCAACTGGATTCTTTGAGTCACCTGTCAAGCAGCCTTTTAGATATTGACCCATTAAGTCATAATTTTAAATTAATGTTCATTATTTGACTGTAATTGCATCAAGGGTCAGCAAGTTTAATCTTTGGGCCAGATCTGCACAGTCACCTGTTTTTGCATAGTCAAAGAGTTAAGAATATTTTTTTATATTTTTAAATGGTTGAAAAATTCAAAAGAATAGTAATAGTTCATAATGTTAAAAGTATATGAAATGCAGATTTTAGTTTTCGTACATAAAGTTTGACTAGAATATAGTCACATCCATTTGTTTACATTTAATCTGTGGCTATTTTGTGCACAACAGCGGAGTTGAGTTGTTATAGAAACTTCATAGACCACAGAGCCTAAGGTGTTTACCATCTAGCCCTTTACGGACATTATTTTGTGCTCCCATTGCACTCTGAGAACATCCCCATAGCAGTGTGTATCACATCCTACTGCTACATATGTTTCCATTGGCTTTCAGCAACATGTTTGGGGGATGAGTGTAAGAAGGTGCTGGTCATTCATTTATTGTCAGTCAACAGATTCCTACTGGTTTTACCCCCTTAGAAAGAGAAGCAAGTGACAAATAGACCAAGGCTTCTCAAAGGTGAATGCGTGTGTGAATTACATGGGAATCTTATTATAAAGTGAATATGATTCAGGGTTGGGGTGGGGCTAGGAGACTGCATTTCTCACAACGCTGTCAGTGTTCCTGGTTTGTGGACCACATTTGGAGAACCAAAACACTAGAGAAAAATAGTTTTTTTTTTAATTGTTAAACACACGTACCAAAATTATATGTACGCATTAAAAAGAACAGAATGTATGGACTTTCAAGAAAAATGACTAGCTTCTGTCCCATCATTTGGGTCACCAGATCCATTCTTTGATTCTTTGGCTGTCTCTTCTGATTTTTATTGCATGTCTGTAAACAATCTGAGGCTTCCCCAGTGGCTCAGACAGTAAATCTGCCTACAGTGCAGGAGATCAGTGTTCGATCCCTGTGTCGGGAAGGTGCCCTAGAGAAGGGCATGGCAACCCACTCCAGTATTCTTGCCTGGAGAATCAAATGGACAGAGGAGCCTGGCAGGCTGCAATTCATGGGGTGACAATGAGACACGACTGAGTGATTAACACTTTTTTCACTTGAACAACCTGCTTTGCCATAGTTTTGGGGTTTTTTGTTTCTTTGTTTATTTAATAGTTTTATGTATATTCTGCTTAGTTTATGCTTTACAGAAGTGGTTTGTAACATTACTCCATTTAAATCTTACTAATAGTTAATATCTGCTGGGTGGTTTTTATGTGCCAGGTAATGTTCTAAGCATTTTGTGTGCATTGATTCATTTAGTCCTTATACGCAACCAATGAAATAGGCACTATCTTGAAGTCTCTATGGTACAGATAAGGAAAATGAATTAGTCATTTGCCAAAGTCTTCATATAGGAAGTGGGGATCCTGTCAGTCTAATTTTTTAACCAGTATTCTATTCTGCTTCTGAAAAAAGAATATTTAAATCATATAAAACATTGAATGAGATTATGAAAATGTCATCAACTATTATTAGGTGTCTTTTCTTTATGATTATTCTGTTTATCTTACTCACTTCTTAAACTGGCTGTATACTTGTAGACTCATTGCTTTTCCTTTATATGTAAAGTCTGCTACTTTTAAGGCCTCAGTGGATGTTTTCCATATCCCGTAGGTTTTAAGACTTTGTATTTTTGTTATCTTTCTGTATTGATGTTGTTTTTAAATGCCATGTACTCAGTGAGTGATATAAACACATTGTAATTTTCAGTTTTCTAATAAAAAATTAAGAAAAAACATAATATGAAATACAATGTCTGCTGCTGCTGCTGCTGCTGCGTCACTTCAGTCGTGTCCGACTCTGTGTGACCCCATAGACAGAAGCCCACCAGGGTCCCCCGTCCCCGGGATTCTCCAGGCAAGAACACTGGAGTGGGCTGCCATTTCCCTCTCCAATGTGTGAAAGTGAAAAGAGAAAGTGAAGTCGCTCAGTCGTGTCCGACCCCTAGCGACCCCACGGACTGCAGCCTACCAGGCTCCTCCATCCATGGGATTTTCTAGGCAAGAGTACTGGAGTGGCTCGCCATTGCCTTCTCCGAATACAATGTCTACAAAGCATAAAAAATATTCTCAAAAGCTAGGGCCAATCTTGCATCAAAAATGACTAATTGAAACAACTGAAAACATAGTCTGCAAATATCAAAACCAGAAGAGAGCCCAGTGATCAGCTAGTCTAGGAAGTGGCAGACCTATTCTGGATATTCTAGGTTTTGTGAGCCATGCAGTTTCTGTTGAAACTACACAAACTATATTGTGACTCAAAGGTAGCCACAGAGAGCATATATGTGGATGGGTGTGGCTGTGCTCCAATAAAACCAATTACAAAATAATTTAAATAAATGTCAAAATATTGACCTATTTAAAAAAAAAGCTGTAGAACCAAGTACTGACACACAATTACATTTTCTTTTCTACAGAGCTTTTAACATCTCTTTTCCTTTCTTTGTTTTTTTTTTTTTGACCATGCTGTATGGCACACAGGGTCTTAGTTCCCCTACCAGGGATCAAACCTGTGCCTTCTGCAGTGGAAGGGCAGTGTCCTAACCACTGGACCACCAGGGATGTCCTTTTCCTTTCTTTGTAAAGCCATCATTATAATGCTTCTCATTTCTTAAACACTGCACCATATCAATTAATCTATTATCCCCACTCCCTTCTTTATATAGCAGAAGTCCTTCCCTGCAGGTTTCTTCCTGAGTTTCTTGCAGATCAGGGTCTCAGTTGGATCCTCTGTTTGTTGCCATTGTTGTTTTAATAAGCTTATATTTTAGAGCACTTTGAGGTTCACAGTAAAACTAAGGGTAAAGTATAGAGATTTCCCACATAGCTCTCACCCCACACACATGCATGGCCTCCCCACTGACAGAATTACCCCCACAAACGGTACTTTTGTTAGAATCGGTAAACTTCCATAGACACATTGTGTTCACTCAAAGTCCATAATTTGCACTGGGTCCACTCGATGTTGATCATTACATGGGCTTGGACAAGTGTATAAGGTCTTTATAATAATAATATGCCTAACATCATAAGGAATGTCACTGTCATGAAAATTCTCTGTGCTTCGTTTATTCATCCCTCTCTCCCATAACCCCTGGCCCACTGACCTTTTCACTGTCCCCATAGTTTTGCCTTCTCCAGAGTGTCATATAATTGGAATCTTACTGGATATAGCGTTCTCAGATTGATTTCATTCACTTAATAATGTGCATTTAAGTTTGCCTCCATATGCATTCATGGCTAGATAGCTCATTTCTTTTTAGCACTGAATAATATTCCTTTGGGCTTCCCAGGTGGTGCTAGTGATAAAGAACCTGCCTGCCAATGCAGGAGTCATAAGAGACATGGATTTGATCCCTGGGTCATGAAAATCTGCTGGAGGATGGCACAGCAACCCACTCCAGTATTCTTTCCTGGAGAATCCCAGGGACAGAGGACCCCGGTGGGCTACAGTTAATAGGGTCGCACAAAGTCGAACACAACTGAAGCAGCTTAGCATGCACACACACAGTATTCCTTTGTCTTGATTGATGTACCACAATTTATTTATCCATTCACCTACTGAAGGGCCTCTTGGTTGTTTCCAAGTTTTGGCAATTATAAAAAAAGCTGCTGTAAACATTTGTGTACAGGTTTTTCTGTAGACGTAAGTTTCCAACTTTTTTGTATAAATTCCATGAGTGCAAACACTAAATCATATGGAGGAAACCTCCAAACTGTCTTCCAAAGTACCATTTTGCCCTCCCAGTACCTATATATGGGAGTTCTAGTTGCTCCACGCCCTCACCAGTGCTTGGTGTTGTCCATTTGATCCTCTGTTTTTTGAATCTCTGTCTTAGCTCATACATCAGTTTCGCTGGAGAACACCCTCAAATATGTTTTAAAGGGCATATAAAGGGCAAGCTCTCTAGATCTTTCTATGACTGAAAATATATTCATTGTACCCTTGCATTTAATCAATACATCAACCACATAGAAAAATCTAAGATAGAATTAACTTTTCCTCTGAGGTTTAAAGGCATTTCTCTGTTTTATTCTACCATTAATGTTTTTGAGAAACCTGATGCCATGCTTCTTTTCATGCTGATTTTCATGTTTCTGTAAGTGACCCGTTTTTCCTCTCAAAGGGCATTTGTTTGTTGTTGATTGTTGCTGTTTGGTCTCTAACTCATGTCTGACTCTTTGTGATCCCATGGACTGTAGCATGCCAGGCTTCCCTGTCCTTCACTATCTCCCAGAGTTTGCTCAAACTCATGTCCATTGATTTGGTGATGCCATCCAACTGTCTCATCCTCTGTCACCCTCTTCTCCTTCTGCCTTCAATCATTCCTAGAATCAGAGTCTTTTCCAGTGAATCAGCCCTTCACATCAAGTGGCCAAAGTATTGGAGCTTCAGCTTCAGAGGGCATTTAGAATCTTCTTAATGTCATTGTGCTTTGAAATTTCAAAATAAAGTGTGATTTGATCTGGGCAGGACAGGGATCAAAGTTTGCTGGAAGGTTCTCGAGAGCACTACTTGGCACAAAGATACAGAAGTGGGAATCAACAAGGAGTGCTTGGAGGATTTGAGAATCAGCTTTCAAGCCCAGCCCTTGCATTAACCAGCTTGAGTGGGGCATTTCAGGTTACAGAACCTAAGTGTTTGTCCTGTACTATAAAATAAGGGTGTAGACACCTTCCTCCTTCGGGCTGTTGGGAGGGTACATTTAGATATTATATAAGAAAAGTTATTAAAAAATATTCTTTTGGTATTAGGTATGAGAATTCCTTGAAGATAGAATAGATCCGTATTCATTCTAATCTTATTAGGATGCTCTGATAAGTACTTGGTTTGGTGGATGTGGCATACAGAGACTGTGTGTTAAGCATGGTGTTCCTATAACATGAGGAAGAAAAATAATACTCTTCACCACAAAGACTAAGTTGGAATACTCAAAACTGAAAAACAAGGAGCTGGGAAAGAAAATATCAATGAGCTGGGCCAAATAATGCCTGGAGGATGAATCCAGGAAGACCTTTCTCTCTTCCTCAGTTTTAGCTGAACTAAAGTACTCTTGCCTAGAAGATCCCATGGATGGAGGAGCCTGGTAGGCTGCAGTCCATGGGGTCGCTAAGGGTCGGACATGACTGAGCGACTTCACTTTCACTTTTCGCTTTCACACATTGGAGAAGGAAATGGCAACCCACTCCAGTGTTCTTGCCTGGAGAATCCCAGGGATGGGGCAGCCTGGTAGGCTGCCGTCTGTGGGGTCACACAGAGTCGGACACAACTGAAGTGACTTAGCAGCAGCAGCAGCAGCAGCAAAGTCAGCTAAATTTGAAAAACTCAGCAGTGGCCACAGAACTGGAAGAGGTCGGTTTTCATTCCAACCCCAAAGAAGGGAAATGCCCATGAATGTTCAAACTGCCACACAATGGCACTCATTTCACATGCTTAATTTCACATGATAATGCTCAAAATCCGTCAAGCTAGACTTCAGCAGTATGTGAACTGAGAAATTCCAGATACACAAGCTGGATTTAGAAAAGGCAAAGGAACCAGAGATCAAATTGCCAACATCTGTTGAATCATAGAAAAAGCAAGGGAATTCCAGAAAAACATCTACTTCTGCTTCATTGAATACACTAAAGCCTTTGAATGTGTGGACCACAACATACTGTTGTAAATTCTTAAAGAGAAGGGAATACCAGACTATCTTACCTGCCTCCTGAGAAATCTGTATGCAGGTCAAGAAGCAACCATTAAAAGGAGACATGGAACAATGCACTGGTTCCAAATGGGGAAAGGAGTATGTCAAAACTGTACATTGTCACCCTGCTTATTTAAATTCCATGCAGAGTACATCATGTGAACTGCTGGGCTGTATGAAGCATAAGCTAGTATCAAGATGACCAGGAGAAATATCAATAACCTCAGATATGCAGATAACACTACCCTAATGGCATAAAGAGGAACTAAAGAGTCTCTTGATGAAGATGAAAGAGAAAAGTGAAAATGATGGCTTAAAACTGAGCAATCAAAAAACGAAGATCATGTCATCCGGTCCCATCATATCATGGCAAATAGATGGGGAAACAATGAAAATAGTGACAGACTTTATTTTCTTGGTCTCCAACATCACTGCAGATGGTGACTGCAACCATGAAATTAAAAGACACTAGCTCCTTGGAAGAAAAGCTATGACTATCCTAGACAGGGTATTAAAAAGTAGAGACCTCACATTGCTGACAAAGGTCTGTATAGTCAAAACTATGGTTTTCCCAGTAGTCATGTATGAATGTGAGAGTTGAACCAAAAAGAAGGCCGAGCACTGAAAAATTGATGCTTTTGAACTGTGGTGCTGGAGAACACTCTTGAGAATCCATTGAACAGCAAAAAGATCAAACCAGTCAATCCTAAAGGAACTCAATCCTGAATATTCATTGCAAAGAGAGATGCGAAAGCTGAAGCTCCAGTATTTTGGTCACCTGATGGGAAGTATCGATTCGTTGGAAAAGACCCTGATGCTGGGAAAGATTGAGGGCAAAAGGAGAAGGGGGCAACAGAGGATGAGATGGTTGGATGGCATCACTGACTCAATGGACATGAATTTTAGCAAACTCTGGGAGACAGTGAAGTATAGGGAAGCCTGGTGTGCTACAATCCACGTAGCAGAGTCAGACACGACTAAGCAACTGAACAACCACAAAACAAAGTCTTTGGAGAGAACACAAATAGCTAGTGAACTAGACACTGTTCACCATGTACTGTAAGGTATAAACCTCTCCTCTATCCCTTTAAGGACATAGGTTTTCAATTTTATGTACTTTGATAATAATACTTTTATGAGAGTAGACTTTTGTCAAGAGCAACTCAAAGAGAAGGATAAGACAGGTAGCATCTGAATATCATGTGTAAAGCACTTAGCGTAAGAGTCTGCACATGCTGAGTCAAATCTTGTCATTATTATTGTGAATATTACAATTATAAGATGGGGCCACCTATCATACTATATAACCCTGACAGTTCTATACAGACAAGAAAACTGTGCCTTGTAATCCTTCATCTGGTTTCTATATGTGCATTTTTGTTTCATATTGAATACTTAGAAAACTGAAACCAACTATTTTCATGTTTCTAGTTTTAGAGGTGCTCAATCTTAATTTGACATAGGAAGGTGGAAGTAGAAAGAGTCATGAGATTTTCATGCTTGTTGCTTTCTAAAGGAATAGCTAAGTAGAAATGAAGAAATTATACGAAACCATTCTAATTCTGACAATACTTATCTTAGCAATGCTCTTCTACCTTCATCTAGAGAAGGGAATGGGTACCCACTCTAGTATTCTTGCCTAGAGAACTCCATGGACAGAAACACCTGAGGGGATACAGTCCATGGGGTCACAAATAGTCAGACATGACAGAGAGACTAACATTTCACACTTTCCCTTTATACGGCCATTCCAGGTCCGAGGAGCCCCGTCACCATTGCTTAGGATTGCCTACAGTCCTCTCTCAGTTATAAGCTCAGATTCCCTCCAAACAAAACAGTCAAGTTGCAAACTTCCCTTGCTCATAGTTGGGGCTCAATAAATATTAATGTATTCAGAAACAACTAAGAAGTAACTACCCAACTCTTAAAAAAACAGAAGCACTCAAAGAGATCCTAATGTTTGGTGTATGTTTTCAGACAGCAGAGATTTAATCTATTCTAATGTTTTAATCTATTCTAATGTGTTACTCCTTTCTCAGTATTGTTTTCCTCATGGATAACAGGTTCTAAAAAATAGTAATAAAAATATAAGGGCATGGAGTTGGAACAGGCATCTGAGTCATTATTGCATGCCTATTGAGACACCCTTAGCCAGGGTCCCCCAACACGAACCGTCTGAACATAAGTAACACTTTAGTCCCTACAGCTTTCTGAAGCCTACACCTGGACTTTCTGTGATTATAAAACCGGCAGCTCACCTGGTACTGGACTGGTATTATTCTCATCCTCAATGGAGTAGAGTTTGCTTCTGCTCAAATATTCAAAAATATTCGATGAGGCAATGTATGCAAAGGGCCTGAATACATAATTGACATCTCATGAGTGCAACTTTCTTCCATGGTATCTCCCTGAGAGGAAAACAGCCAGTTGTTCCTCATTTTTATAAAGAATGGACAAAAAGACATAGATTTCAGTTTTTACAGAAATAATGTGAAAGAGTTGTGTGTGACCATACAAGGGCTTAAACAACTAAGAGGACAGAGGATAGATAATTTTAAAAATAAGACTGGCTATTATCCAGCTTAGAAACTAGAACTAGAACTTCAAAGTAGTCAGTAGCATGGATTAAGGGTCCTACTGTGTTAAGAGCACTTAGTGAGATATTGTGCTCTTTTTCAAAGGAATAGTAACATGTGATTTCTTTTAAAAGAGATTGTTAATAAAAAGATAGCCATGATGAAATAAAATCTAAATAACCTAAAAATATTAATACAGAAGGCAAACAAAATCTCATACACAATAAGTTGTGGTATTTTGATTCTACTTTGTCATAAATTGATATAATCTTTTGTAAGTGACTAGCATGATATACTTCTTTTCCTACAACAATAATAGTTTGGCAATAATGATATTCTTTTCCAAAAGACCCTAATAGTAACATACCTTCTAAAGGATTTAGTCCAATAACGTGAATCAGAAATCTTTACTTTCTTACCATGGCTTCTTATATTCTGTTTGAAACTAAGATTACTGTATAAGTAGCATGTGTTAAGTGCATCCTCACATATTCATTTTTAAAGGACATTTTGTATGAAAAGATTCATTTTTATATTCAGCATTAAAAAATAGTACCTTTCTGATTAGCCTCATACTTCAGCATCTATAACACTATTGAACATACTTGTTAAATTTCTGTTTCTTACTTGACTAGAATTTATTGGGAGTAGAGATTGTGCTTTGTCTATTTGTTAAAGGATCCTGGTACAGTGTCTGAAACATAGTAGGGGCTCAATACATTTTATGAAATGAATGAATGATGATATTTTAGATACTCTAGAGGAGTATAAAAATCTGTGAATTATTAGGAGAGAAAATCTGGCTGAGATCTTTTTTCAATCTACATAGATAGGTGCATTCTGACATCTTAAGTATCTGGCTATTGATTTCTCAATTAATAAGATAACAAAAGTAAAATCAAATGAAATCAGATATCCAGAGAGTTTGAGGCTGGTTTAGCCTGGTGGCCTTTTACAGGTGCAATTTATTTTTATAGTACAAAGAACACTGAATCTTCCCAGAATAACCTGATTCCAACGGAGTTAAATAAAGTTGCTCATTTATCCTGATTTTTGACATACTTCTGTCTTTCTAGACTGTCTAGAAAGAGCTCTATTTCCCAACAGCCTCAGTGTCAATTTTAATGATCCAGTCCACGTGACATCCTTTTTTTTTTCATTGCTATTAGTGAATGACAAGTGAAGGATATTCATTTTAACTTGAAAATGTCAGCTATGCACTTTAAGAGATATATTTTTGCAGCTTGTAATGAGGTGGTGTTTCTTTTTGAAAGAAATACTCATCTCTGATGCGAGTGCTGTGCAGGTGACAACTGATATTTAATAAGCGATGGTTCTTATATTAGTCGCAGTTCTCTAAAGAAAATGTCTCAGATTGCTTTTGAAAAACTCTTAGCGTCACTAGCCCAAAGGCATGATGTGACCTTTTTATTACATAATGAGAATCATTTATTATCTTACAATGTATCTTAAAGTCACGGACAAAATGCCACTTTGATAATTGCTTTCAATTAGCTTTGAGCATAGCATATATTCATAAAATGTCTTCTCTAATTTAGACTTGAATTAGAGAAAATTACAGACATAATCTACTTTAAGGTTGTCTCATTTAAGGTGATTCGTAGTTTTATTTCAAAGAAATCAAAAAGAAGAGCTTTAGAACAGTCTCTCAGAATGTTTTAAGCAGGCTTTTCAATATTTGATTCTATTCTATTACCAATTAATTAACAAATTAGAAAGCTAGTTCATCATTTCTGACCTTTTATGCACGTTAGCTTTTGACTTTCATTCTTAATGATTGTTTTGAAATTAAGGCTTGCAGTTCGTGTTGAAAGAGAGAAACAATCTGATTAACAGGGTAAATAAGGCTTGCTTTGGTACCAAGTACATCTTGATGTGGGGCTATAATTGAGATTCTAAGTACTATAATGGTGCATCCTTTCCTGTCTTAAATAAATAATACCTAACTAATGGTCAATAAATTATACTGGATAATCATGTGGCATGAATGAGGAATTTGGGGGTTTAATACAAGTGAGGTTAGACGTAGTATGATACTTAAATGTAATTTCAGTTAAGTTTGGTTTCTTGTTAGCACCCTGAGCATTGGTATACAGTTTAAATGCATACCTTATCTTCCTTAAAAATATTTTTGCAATAATAAACTCTGAAACTACATTTTACGCTTGTGCTGTTTCAGTAACACAGGCAATGTGATTAACCTTAACAGAGATTCTCAGAAATTCTTATTGTACCCAGGGATCACTCCCTCCTCTTTCTCTCTTTTTTTCCCTAGATAAAAATTATACACAAGAACCAAGCCCCAATGCTGATGGGCCCTCCTCCCAAAACTGGGTTGTTCTGCTCCCTCGTCAAAAGAACCAGAAACCGAAGCAAGGAATAAACCTGTATCATTCCATTGTTGGCACTGTAATTAGCATAATTGGGCCATGGAACACTTATGCTGGAAATCTTTGAACAACTTCAAGTCTCCTGCTCATGTAAAATCATGGAATTGGTTTGACAGTTTTTGTGACTGAGTTAATGTAAAATTCAGCTAATAGGAAATTTATTGTTTCAGTTTTTATAGGCATCTTTGCATGAAGAAAGTGGAAGTTTACATGAAGTGATACTGCATATTTTTGTTGCATGCATTCCCATAGATTTTTGTGTCTCCCATCCATTCCTTCGCAAATTTCCATGTACTAACCTGTAAGAAAATCTGTACAATAACAACAAAAAGAGGAAATATCACAGAAAATGTGATTCCAGTTATTAATAAGCACTACTTAATAATGCTTCAGTGATCATAATTGCAGATTGCTATACTTTTCCCTTTTAGAATCAAACAGCATATCAATGATCTTTGACCTATGACTTGAGGAGCAACTTTTAATTGAAAGATTTTATTAAATAGTTGTCTATTTGCTGTATCTAAATAGTTTTTCTTTGACTTCTTGATGCTTCTGAGTGGAATTTATTAATAAAATATCAGGTGTAAAGTTTTCTTGTGCTGAGAAGTAGGAAGTGGTTTTATTCTGTTTAGTTTTGTTTTTAATTCTACACATAAGTGAAATCATGTTACTTGGCAGTAAAGTGTGTTAATATGGCAAGCCTTATTCCCTTCTGCATGTGAATCTAGAAGAAAATTCTTAATCACAACAGTAACCAAATAGATGTTTGAAGCTATGTGCCTAACTGTATTTCCCACCAAAGATTCAGAAAAAGATGCTTGAGAGAAATGGGTTATGCATAATTAATTAAGCATCATGAAGAAAATTTATGGTTCTAATGATTAATTTTGTGATGGCTAAAACTCTGGAAGAGAGGGAATTACCCATTAATTATAATTAAAAATTTCCTTTCACAGACAGTAAGCCATGCAACACAATCAAAGCTCAATAGCTAATTTCTTGTTTTATTGGTCATTTGTGAGTATAGGTGTCTATAATTTTGAATGGGTCAGCTAAGTACACTTGAGAAAGTAAATGATTGTATCATTTCCTTTTGAGTATAAATTGATCCTTGTAATAATATTGAGCTTTTTGAAGTCAATCATGCATGCAGTTAGCACCCTCCCATTCAACTACTGCACTCCCATCTCCATGACTTTTCAAATATTTATTTGGAAATAATGCCCTAGATTGTTATTAAAGTTTTTCATGGCATGGCTGAATTCTCTGATTGTTTGAAGAAATTATGGAATAGTATTTTTAAGTGTTTCATTTAAACCTATGATATAAAATTAAATGCTTATTCTGAGAAGTTTTGGTATTGTTCATTCATATTGAGCTGCATCTCCTCATCGCATGTTTTGTTTTTAAACATGCCATAAGGAAAACAAGTGCTTGAAATGCATGATTTATTAGTTTGTCTCTCCATTCTGCATTAAAGTACTAATGATTTTCAGTTCTGTTTTTCTATTGATTCATTCATCTTTGAATTACAGATAGCATTTAGTGATTCTGTTGAACATAATCCTGTACATGGACTTGTGGATTTCAAGTGAAATTGCTATGATTTTTGTAATTTGATTGGAAGACTCAACTGAATGTTGTTATATCAAATAACTACTCTCAAGCTATGTGCTATCCTGGAAGATTATGTCTAAAGTGTTTTCTTTTAGTGTTTCAGGAACATTGGATGGTAAATATAAATCAACAAAAGTTTAATTGCTTTAAAAATAAAAGCTTTGAATAAATTAAGACATTATTTAGCATTCTCAGGAAAATTACCATTATAGTTGCAAATGTGGCACAGCAACCACTTGCCCTAGTATAATAAAAGTTATTTGGCAGAGCAGTCATCTAGACCAAAAGAAATCTCAAAGCAGTAACAAATGCATTACTGACATAATGTTACATAACACACACATTGATTTTTGTGTATCTATGGTTACAGGTAATAAATATTTTCACAAAGACTGACAAAATTTTCTGTAATGGGCCGGCAGGCTTTGTGTCAGAAACATACTCTGAAGGCACAAATTATTTTGTGTTCAGGACAGCATACAATTATTTCCTGGCTACCTTTCATAGTTTGAAGGCAACACCAGTTTGTGAATCAGTTTTAACAATCTGTGCAATGAAGAGCTGTTGAATAGACAGTGAGATGAGAGAAATCAAGCAACCTGCTTAAGACCTCAATAGTTGAAATAATGGGATGTAGCTTTCCTTCAATGTAGCTATGTAATTATAATTAGTAATAATTGTAGTTACATCTTCAGTCAATGGGATTCCAATAATAAATGTTCAAATGGGAATCAAACTTTCCTCTCCCCAACTCACTTTCTAAAGACACTGATGAGCTTGCTCTTCAAGAACACTACTCACAGGGTTTGGAAAGTGATTTATAAAAACTAGTTTGATAGTTTTGAAATCAGAGAAGATATTCTCACCATTTTTTGACAGCGTCAATTGAAGAATATATATTTTAAGAAACATTCCAAACTGAAAGCTCTATGGTATATAGAAATATTAAATACAGTTAGCTTTGTAAGGTGGAAACTTTTCTTATATGTGTGTGGGTGAACGTTCGCGTTGTTAAGTCAACCTCTTCTAAATACAGTAGATATAGTTGTGTAAAGTTTTAAATGGATGAAACTCTTGAGTAAATATTATACTGGGATTTCCGGGTTCAGAGGAAAATGGGAAAACAAATATGTACTTTGCTGAGTATTGCCATACACTGAGTAGATAAATAGAAATTCCAGAATAAAGCTGGATATCTATGCTGCTAACAGGAAAGGAGGTGTCTACGTAGAATGGAGCATTTTAAAGGACATAAGTGTATTCCTCCACTTACATCTGTATACCATGTATATCTGATGCTGTTAAATTTATTGTGGAAAGAAAATATATCTTGTAGGAAGTAAAGAAAATAGAATTTATAAAGAGTTTTTATTTTTAAACAGGTTGTGTGATTATAAACAGAAAAAGCTAAAGACTCAGATATTTAGTGTATTCTACTGCAGGGGGAAATTTAACTCCAGTGAGAATTATTGAATGACATATTTTTTTTTTTTCACATTTTGTTCTTTTTTCCTTATTTAGGAGGACGGGAAACAGTTGTGCTTTTCAAGGAAGAATCTGTTTTGAATCTCAGACTGTATTCGACTTGAATAAGACAAAACTTTCAAACAGCCCCATTCTTTTTTGTGTCAGAAGTTTGTTTCTCATTGGTTATAAAAAGGAAAATGTTCCTTTCTTGGCACATATTAGCCCAAAGAGCTATTCAAATACAGTACATATATTCTAAATGAAAATATTAAGCCCTTGTAGTATATGTTGAGGATGTAAAATTTGAATAAATAAATAAACAAGCAAAAATTTGCAAAGGAGCTTTTATTTGGGGAAATGCAGAAATTACCTTTAAAATCTCTCAATGAAAGTACATTCTGTTTAAATAAAGTTTGAATAAACTCACATTTAAAGGATTCTCTATATCCTTATTGTGTTTAAAAACATGGAATTCGTGTCATAATACTATCTTATTTTCTCAGAAAGTGTTATTATATATAGTATCTTGCTTTTTGAAATAAAAATGTTAACAGTTGTTTCATTCCTTGCCACCATTTTGCCCAACTTTTGTCGAAAAATTAGTTCTTCAAGCAGCTGACAATCTACCCCGGTGGATATCCACTGGGGGTACCAGGCAGGCCACCTGTCTTTTGTCAGAGATAAAGAGTCTGAGTATTGGGGGACTGAATTTGTTATCATTAAGAATTGAACCATTTCTGCTTTGCTTGGCCCCAGGATTCTGCTAAAAACAATGTTCCACCAATTTTATAAATTCCGGGAAGGCCAGCAAACCCACTGATAGAATCAAGGGAATTGAAAGACTAGACCGGGGGTTCTGTGAGGGCTTACATTGAATTTTCTGGATGAAACTGATTTCTGATTTTATTTTGGGTAACAGGCTTCACCAGATATCTCATGGGTATTGAGTAGGTACACAATATTTTACAAAGGAGCAGCAGAAATTAAAGAATTTTTTAATGATGTAGTGCCTTTCCATCTATTGGAAGAGTTAACTAAATTGTTGACTAAGGTAAAGACCAAGTTGGGCTTCCCTGGTGGCTCAGTGGTAAAGAATCCACCTGCATTGCAGGAGACACAGGCTCAGTCCCTGGGTCAGGAAAATCCCCTGGAGGAGGGCATGGCAACCCGTTCTAGTATTCTTTCCTGGAGAATCCCATGGACAGAGGAGCTTGGCAGGCCATGGTTCATGGGGTCACAAAGGGTTGGACACAACTGAAGCAACCGAGCACACATACATGAAAGGATCTAGTTAAGCAAAATGTGATGTGTATTCAAATGAGAAAAGATTACTTGGTTGAAGGAATTCAAAGAGTTCTCTGGAGAAGATAAATCTGCAAATGGCTTTTCAGGCTAACTTGTCTTTTACATAAAGAGACAAAGAGAAAGAAGGAACTCTTGAATCAGAGAAGATGAGTGAGGGCATGGGGTTAGAAACAAGGTCCTGGGGTTTCATTGCCTCAATTCATCAAAAGCTTAGGGAATTAATAAATTAAACATTTGAATAGTGGGTCTTTAAAAAAAATTATTAGAAACAAGAGAAGGGAAAAAAGGAGCATGGAAAAAATAAAGAAGGGAAGTAATTCGGGAGGGAGAGAGAATAAAGGCAAAACCCCAAACTAGGATTAAGTGACTATCAATTAATTTTTCATCCTGGAATCAAGGAAAATCAAGGAAAAATAAAAATACAACTACCAAGTCTGACTTGGAAAGCCTCCAAGCAATATCTGGTCAGCCTACCTTTTCAGAGAGTTTTAACTAAAAGTATCTTAATAATATAATTTTATAAACTCTAAAATGCACAGAAAGCTAAAGTAATAGAGAATACTAATTGTAGAATGCGTTAATGATAACAGTTTTGTAATATTTTTCTACAGAGCAAATAGAAAGATAACTTGGTCTTTTCTCTAGAATGGTTGAATAAGTTTTTTAATTGATAATTTCAAATTTCATTTTGCCCTTCTAATTCTTGTTGGTAATATTCCATGGTCATTCCACCAAAATAACATTTTTGTGGTTAAATATTTTTGAATTTTTATTTTATATTGCGTATGGTCGACTAACACTGTTGGGTTAATTTCAGGTGTAAAGTGATTCAGTTCTTTTTCAGATTCCTTTCCCATTAGTTTCGTGAAGAATGCTGAGCAGAGTTCCCTGTGCTATACAGTAGGTCCTTATTTTTTATTCGTTTTTCAATACAGTAGTGGGCACGTGTCAATCCCAAACGCCCAGTCCATGCCTTCCCCTGACCCTCCCAGGAAACCATGTTTGTTCTCTAAGGCAGTGACTCTGTTTCTGTTTTGTAAATAAGTTCATTTGTATCATTTTTGTCTTGTTTTTACGTTCCTCATATGCCTGATACCAGCTGGTATTGCAGAGAATTCAGACCCTTTAACCCCACTAGTAATGGTCTAGTTCATTCACATTTTCACAGGACCCAGAGGCCAGTATGCCAGGATGAAAATGGCCACTGAACTCAGAGTAGAGCTGCATTTGCTGGGGTCCTTTTCACTTGAGGTCAAGATTAGTTATGGATGCTTACCTAGCCTGGGCTTCCCCAGTGGCTCAGTGATTAAGAATCTACCTGCCAACACAGGAACCGCTGGAGACTTGGGTTCAATCCCTGGGCTGGGACGATACCCTGGAAGAGATTGAAATGGAAACCCACTCCAGTATTCTTGCCTGGAAAATCCCATGGATAGAGGAGGCTTGCAGGCTATAGTCCATATGGTCGCAAAGAGTCAGACACGACTGAGCGACTGAGCTATGCGGGGTGTAGCCTGATGTCCTGGTGGATGAGTTGGTCCCCAGAGTGAAACAGTGCTCTATGACTCAACCATATGACTGAGCAGACTGCTGCTCCCTCCCTGTATTCATCAAGCTTTGGAATGGGCCCATGCCAGTGAGATAAATGGAAGATCCGGCGTGGGAACTTCAAGATAACTCTGCCTTTGGGAGCCATAAGAAGGTTCTTGACACAGAGGTGTAAACTTTAATCCCAGCTGCTTTTTTCACAGAATATGTTTCAGGAGAAGATTAATCTCTCTAAGCCTCAGTTTTCTCACCTGTAAAATACAGATAAACACAACACCCGTTTCAGGGTTATTGTGAGATTAAGTCGAGGTAACTTTCAAAATTACTTTCTATTGGCAAGCATTCAGATGACTTTTTTCAGCTTTAATGGAAATGTAATAGTAGTAATTTTGGCAGTAGCAGCAGCAGGAAAATCCTCTTTGTCCCTACTTCAGTCCTTCCTCTTCAGTGCCAACTGTATTTTTCTGGAAATAGATGATTTTCCTTATTGGATCACTGTTTTTTACATGATAAAAGTTCAAAGTCCTCAGGCATAGAGGGCTTTCATAAGCTGGGCCTTGTCAACCTTTCCTGTATCCTCTACCCTCTTATCCCCATGTGCAAACTTCCGTCCGTTCCGTCCGTTCAGTCGCTCAGTCGTGACCGACTCTTTGCGACCCCGTGGACTGTAGCCTACCAGGCTTCTCCGTCCATGGGATTCTCCAGGCAAGAAAACTGGAGTGGGTTACCATTTCCTTCTCCAGGGGATCTTCCCGACCCAGGGATCGAACCCGGGTCTCCCGCATTGGAGGCAGACGCTTTAACCTCTGAGCCACCAGGGAAGCTATTTGCATTCACCAAATATACCATGTTCTTTCAGGGCCATGTAGTTTGTTTTTATATAAGATTGTTTTTATATAAGATTTTATAATCACAGCCACATTCCCTTCCTCAAGGGTTTGTTTACTTCCATTCAGAAGGGTTTCTGGAGCCACCCTGGTCTTGAATACATTAGAGTGAGTTACTCTGGTGAGTTTTTTTGTGCTCCTTTAAACTCTGACATTTATTCTAAAGTTCTCTCACTCTGTATTTTAAATAGTTACATACCTGATTTTCTCATTAAACTTGTGAGTCATTTGAAAGCTAGCCTTCAGTTCAGTTCAGTCGCTCAGTCCTGTCTGGCTCTTTGCGACCCCATGAATCACAGCACGCCAGGCCTCCCTGTCCATCACTAGCTCCCGGAGTTCACTCAAACTCATGTTCATCGAGTCAGTGATGCTATCCAGCCATCTCATTCTCTGTCGTCCCCTTCTCCTCCTGCCCCCAATCCTCCCAGCATGAGTCTTTTCCAGTGAGTCAACTCATCGCATGAGATGGCCAAAGTATTGGAGTTTCAGCTAAAGCATCAGTCCTTCCAATGAACATCCAGGATCGATCTCCCTTAGAATGGACTGGTTGGATCTCCTTGCAGTCCAAGGGACTCTCAAGAGTCTTCTCCAACACCACAGTTCAAAAGCATCAATTCTTTGGCAATCAGCTTTCTTCACAGTCCAACTCTCACATCCATACATGACCACGGGAAAAACCATAGCCTTGACTAGACGGACCTTTGTTGGCAAAGTAATGTCTCTGCTTTTTAATATATTATCAAGGTTGGTCATAACTTTCCTTCCAAGGAGTAATAGAGATCCAATAATTTTTGAATGAATAAATAACAATCACTAAAATAAGTCCCAGTCACTGTAAAATGTATTCCTTGTTTCAGAAGAAAATATTAAAAAGGAAGGAAAAAGTCTATAATAAGTCATAAAATTGATATTAATACCACAGAAGAAGTACTTTATTATGCCTCATAAACATTGGGTGAGTAAACTTTTACTTCATCCTAATGTCCTTTTCATCCCGTCACTTTCCCATATGGAATAGTACCGTATTTCCAACTTAGTGAATTTAGTGACCAATAGTGGTAAAGAAGCTGGCTGTGATGCAGGAGACACAGGGGAATCAGGTTCAGTTCCTGGGTTGGGAAGATCCCCTGGAGGAGGAAATGGCAACACGCGCCAGTATTCTTGCGTGGGAAATCCCAGGACAGAGGAGCCTCGAGGGCTTCAGTCCATGGAGTTGCTAAGAGTCTGACAGGACTGAGCACACACATGGCACATGTCAACCCACAAATCGATGTTAGTCAGTCTGCACGGGATCTGCATGTAGTGGAGCAGTGGATAGCTGGCTTCTCCAAAGAAAGTTGGGGAGATGATAAGCAGACTAACGGCCCCCTCATCTGTGGAGCCTGTGAATACGCTACAAGACAACGAGGAATTAAGGTCTCAGGAAGAATCAAGTCAACACTGTTCTGAATTATCCAGATAAGCCCAGTGTAATCTCAAGGGCCCTTTAAAGTAGAAGCAGTCAGAGGTCAGAAGAGGAGATCAGAGTCGGAGAGGCTTTAAGGGTGCGGTGATACACTTTATCCTGCTTTTAGTTATTTGGAAGTTTGCAGTATGACTTTTCCCCTTCTTGGGACACCAACGACACTTGCTACTTTTGCCTGTAAGAGGAAGGAATGATAAACGATAACTTTAAAGGGGAGATTTAGAGTTACCTTCTCAAATTAAATTATTATGTCAGTCCCACAATTTCCTGCACGTTCCCTGGCAAGTTCAGCTTCAGCGGGAGCAATAGCTGAACAGAGCCAACTAATGAAGCCACTCATTCTTCCAGGTCACAGCCCTACTTTCGCTTTTGGATTGCTATCCTGGTTTGAAGCCTTGAAAGATTGTGCTTGGTAAATGCTAATTAATTTAAACTGGTTTATGTGAAAGTATCAGTTTGAGAGGGAAATTAAGATACCTTGCCAATATTTTACAATGTAAAAGACATACTGGATTCTTATTCTAAAACAAGAATTTCCCAAGTCAAAGGAAGAGTGCAGCCAGATGAAAACTTAAACTTAGCATATATTTAACCTGACTCCTTTTCCTATTGCAGAACCTTCACTATGGTGAGTTGCACACATTGAAATTGCCACCCACCCACCTGGGGGAAATTAATCAATTCGGTGGTCTTGGTACAGTTTAGTGACAAAAATTCCCTCCTTGAACTTCAGGCTCCCCTGACCTTTTCTGCAACTAAGCCTCAACTTTTGGATTTCTTTGTCTCTGCACTGTCCAGCTCCAGCAAGAATCCTGTTAAGGCAATTTAGCCAGATCCCCCAACCTTCACATCTGATCATTAGATAGCTAATCAGGCTTCTCATCCCCACCACTACCCATCAAGTGACATTTGATTACTGTGCCTGCCTTCGGAGAGAATGCCCTCTTGCCCGGATGGTGCTTCTGAGTAATTTTCCATCCAATTTACCCCTTAGCTGTAAATCCCCACTTGCCCATGTTGTATTTTTTTTTTTTTTCAAAAGCAAGAATGGGGTTTATTTCTAGCTCAAGCTAGGGCTCATGCCTCCTCCAGCGCAGTGGAGTGTGGACAAGAGCCCTGAGCCCAGGTCACAGCGGTTTTTATAGTCTCAGATTACATAAGCACCTATTTTTGTTCAAACGATCAAGCTGGCAGAAGCTCATTGGCCAGTTCATGTGCACGCAGAAGCTCATTGGCCAGTTCATGTGGGGTTTTTCTGGGGGATTTCCCGTTTTCCTCTGATTGGCCTGATTTTTGGCGCAGGACTTTTCTAGGGAGTAGTTTCTTAGTTTTGGCACTGGCGGGATTTTCTTAGGGAGGAGTTTCTGTGAACTTAGCCTCCACCCTGTCCCCAGGAAATCAAAACTTAGGCCTAAGCAAGGTCTCAGGCCTATCCCGGCTACTCAAATGTTAGGGCTCCTAACATCTCCCCCCTTTTCTGTTGTTCAAACAGAGGACTCTTCCTCCGTGGGTAGAGTTTGATCCAGGGATCTTTATACAGCCTTACTCAAAAGCAATTTTAGGAATCTTTACTTAAAAACAACCTTATCTAAAATGGAGTAACTTTGGTTTTACGAGCAGCAAGCAAAGTACAGAAGCAAAAATGCATTACAGGAGCATTAAGTTCTACATTAGGTTACAGTGTCTAATCTGAAATCACACCCATAATATCATTTTTCAGGATATCTGGGAAATAGTTATTTCCCAGGATGTCTGAACCATAGCTACTCTATTTTGACTTTTAATTGTAAAAAAAAAATTTTTAATAGCCAAAGCAGATGTCACCATTAATGACGTCAGTGTTTTTCTAGGTATGAGAAGATGCAAGATTTGGAACTCATAAAACCTTTTTCTGAAAAGATCTAACTATCTGAAGGCCTGTTCTGCCAGGTTTTTATTCAGAGCACAGAGTGCCTCATTCCTGATTTCACCCTGAACTTCTTTCAGGGGGTGTTAAAGGTCAGCAGCTTGCAATGGTCATGATGTAATCTTTGTAGAGGCAGCTGGCAAGTACCAACTTCCAGTCAGCAGGGTCCCTTCATAGCCACATATCCGATCATGTGACACCATTTCATGGCCATTGTGTCCCGCAGTGCTGGGAAGGCTCATTCCCAGGTCTAGGGAAGCGATGGGCCACCCAGTGTGCTAAAATTGGACCAGGCCTTGCAAGTAGCAAAAGTCTCTGGACCACTGTCTTACTAGCCTCCTGGTCCAGGAAAATATTCCCTCTTGTTGCTTTTTCTCATACTCAGAGTCACATTATTACAATTATTGATCTCATATGGAACTGCATGTCAGCATTATATCACAGGCTCAGTGAAACAAGTGACATATTTACAGTTGAGTCTAGCCTCTCTCCTCTATCATAAAGTTCCATTGCAGTGGTTCTATTACTGAACTAAACTTGGTTCTGCACAGTAAAGCCAATATTCTAACACTGGTTTGTGGTGAAGGAACGTACAGTTTTTACTGCAGGGCATCATACACTGAGTCAAGGCAACTAGTGTGCAAAAGGGGGGAACTCCATGACGGCTTTCAGGGAGAGGTTTTTAATGACAGGGTGAGGGAGAGTTGCCAGGTATGTCATCAGCTTGTGGACAAAGTTCTGATTGGTTGCTAATGAGATAACTGGGAGACATCATCATCAACCTTCAGATTCCAAGGGGTCTGGGGTCTATGCACTTTGGGGCAGCATTCAGTTAACTTCTTCCACCTGGTGGGGGTTTCAGCATCTGCAAAGCAGCTCAAAGGATATGCCTTAGAATATTATTTAGTTCCCTTGAGGAAGAACTAAAGGTCCTTGGCTTTGTTTAATGGCTAAATTATTATTTTGTCTTGCTTGACTGTTTTCCTTCATTTCTGCATTTTCTCACTTCTCTGATTAAATTTATTCTTTGCACCCTGTGTAACCCTAGGAGGCTAAGATTTTTCTACAAAGAGGCAGTTCGAAGACATGGGGCTCGGGGGTGGAGAGTCACGGTGGGGAGCCCCCTGGAGTCAGAAAGGTTCCATGGGGTCCTACTAGGTTACAATTCCTGTACCTCTCTCCATAGCCCCTGCCCCAATAATGATGTTCTTACTCTGCTTTAACAAGTGTCAGGGAACAAGTGTCAATGTTTTCATTACCATTTATCTCTAGTATAATGAAAAATTCATATAATGATGGCATATAACCAGAGTCTAAGGACTGTCTCAAAGTTCCAGTCCTATAAAATAATATTCCCTTTCAGAAATTTATCTTCCAAATAATTTGATTAAATGCAATCAAATAATTTGAAAAAATCAGAATGTAGGAATAACTGCTATTGCCCTTGGAAAGATTTAAGAAATTGATGGCTTGCAATTTTGTAATATAGGCACTTGTCAAAGGGCCGTACACCCCAGATCCTGAGTTCACCTGCAGCTCTGGAAAGGTCCCTACACTGACTCTTCTCTGCCGGGAACACTCACCTGCAAGGAATTAAACCTGTTGGGGCATGCCCCACTCTAGTACTCGCCTGGAAAATCCCATGGACGGAGGAGCCTGGTGGGCTGCAGTCCATGGGGTCGCTAGGAGTCGGACATGACTGAGCGACTTCACTTTCACTTTTCACTTTCATACATTGGAGAATGAAATGGCAACCCACTCCAGTATTCTTGCCTGGAGAATCCCAGGGATGGGGGAGCCTGGTGGGCTGCCATCTATGGGGTCGCACAGAGTCGGACACGGCTGAAGTGACTTAGTAGCAGCAGCAGGGCATGCCTAGGCTCCACTCAGAAGTGAAGCCTAGTGTTAGCCCCCAGCTCAATTTTCAACCAGTTGGAGTGGAAGTCCACTGACAAATGTCCCAGCTTCTCTTGTCCTTTTAGTCCTGACAAGTCAGAGGTGCAGTTTCTCAGAGGGTTCCCAGTGAGACTGAGTCCCAGTTGCCTACAGCAGTAGCCCCCTCACTGACACACACTTTTTTTTTACCTTGTCTTGGGTCTCTTGCCTTCCTCTGTTTCTCACTGTTGCTTCCTGGTTTTACCTTCGACATGAACTACCAACACCCAATCTCCCTCTTCTTTGAAGAGAGCCTTGTCTTTTTTTTTTTTTTTTTCCATTTTATGTTTAGATTTTTTTTCTTTTTCTATTTTTTATTATTTTTATTGGAGGCTAATTATTTTACAATATTATATTGATTGGTTTTGCCATACATTGACATGAATCCGCCCCGGGTATACATGAGTTCCCCTTCCTGAACCCCCCTCCCACCTCTCCCCTCCCCTTACCTCCCTCTGGGTCATCCCCGCACACCAGCCCCGAGCTTCCTGTAACATGCATCAACCCTGAACTGGTGAGCTTTTCTGAGCACAAAGCAGCACTAACATCCTATCTAAGCCTGCTGCTTTTGTAAAGGGAACTAGTTATCAAAGCTTAAGGGAAAGGTGACAAATCAAATACCTAAAGAGGCCAAGAGGGTGTGAAAAGGTAGACTGAGTCATATTAAAAATGTTCAGTTAATTTGAGTGGTACATATACACAATAGAATATTACTCAGCTATAAAAAGGAACACATTTGAGTCAGTTTTAATGAGGTGGATGAAACTGGAGCCTGTTGTACAGAGTGAAGTAAGTCAGAAATAGAAAGACACACTGGACATTAACGCATACATCTGGAATTTTAGAAAGACAGTACCAACGATCATACATGCAGGGCAGCAAAGGAGACACAGATGTAAAGAACAGACTTTTGGACTCTACGGGAGAAGGTGAAGGTGCAATGATTTGAGAGAATAGCATTGAAACATGTATATTATCATTTGTAAAAGAGATAGACCATCATGGCTATGCATGAAGCAGGGCACCCGAAGTCAGGGCTCTGGCATCCCAGAGGGATGGGGTGGGGATGGAGGTGGGAGGGGGAGTTCATGATGGTGGGGACACATGTATTCCTGTGGATGATTCATGTGGTTGTGTGACAAAATCCATCATAATGCTGTACAGTAATTATCCTCCAATTAAAATAATTAATTTTTTAAAACAAAAATCAATTAGAATCAGTCAGCATCTAATTTAGCAAAAGGAAAGGAGCCCCAAGGACCTGTCCAAAATGAAAGCCTTTCATACGCAGAAGGGAGCAGGAACAGAGAAGTAATATGAGGCAAAAAGCTGAGTGGTTATTGCAAGGTTACTTTGCTTGAGTGAGAGACCGGAATCTTATCAGGCAGATACCTAACTACTGATCAGGAGATTCTGGACTGACTGGTTTAAGATTCCATTTCTCAAAGCTGAAACTATTTAAGTCTGTTTCGTGTGAAGCTTAACATAAGCAACTCTATTTTGAACATGTTTGTTTGTTGGTTTTTTTTTTTTTCCATAAAAGGGGGTAACATAAGGACCATAGCCCTTTGGTTAAATCATGTAAGTGGGCATTGGATAAAGGTGAGAACTGAGTCGGAACTGACACACTAAAACTTGGTTTATAGGTGATTGGAGCCACACTGGGGCAAGCAGATTGCTAGCAAATGAGAAAGGTATGCTGACATCACCATTTCTTCCACTTTCCAAGAGGAATGGCAAATTAAGATTTTTTTAATGAAGTCTTTTAATTTTAACATGCTGTGTGGCTAACAAACAAGCAAAAACACTTGTATAAGTGTTGTTCAGCCCCAAATTTTTAAGTACTAAGAATTTTTTTCTTCTGTAAATTGCCACTTCTGTAGTTAGGAAAAATATTGATATTTGTCTACCTGGTACTGGTGAGACTCACTACTATCTTACCACATTCTCTCTCTCTGCTGAGAAGTATGGATCATTGTTGATGTCAGTTGTTTCAACTGAGGTTAAATATGCTGAAACACTGAGATGAAAATGATGTGTATCTCTTGATTCCTTTAACAGATTTAGTGTGTGTTTACTAAATGCCCGTAAATGTTTATTAAATGCCTGTAAATGTTTGCCAGATACCTCTAGAAGCGTGTGACTAAGCAAAGGTCATTGTCCTCATGTGGATTATTAATATATTCTAACTGATGGGAACATGAACCCATTTAAAATGCCAGTACCTAAAAGTTTTAATTAAAAACTTTCATGAGGCCATACTAAGGAAGTTTATAAACAAGTAGTTTATAGCAGAAGTAATAACTTTCATATTATTACTAAGTTTAGGACATTTTTCATTCTTTATTCAGTTTCCCTAATCAAATTTTATTAACTCTTAGTTTCATGCAGAACTTTTCCTGAAACGACTTTATGTAATAAAACAAAAGGGACAAACAAATAAATATGGTAGATGTTTTATTTATATTACATGATGTTGCTGTTTTAATTACTGGAGTTGAAGATAATTCAGAATTTTTAGCTATAAGGAGATTGAATAGGGGCTTAAATCCTACAAAGTACTTCTCATTATTCAACATATACATGCCTTTTAAGGTAGGGTGTCAAAGAGCTAGTATCTTTGGGATTCCCATATGTACCTAAGATGTGGAAAAATATTTTGCGTAAAAACCAACACAAATCCATATACATGTTTAAAATGGAACAAATATTAAAGTGAAACTTCAGGTTTGCAACAGGTCATTGAAAATAGTCCCTCGAGTTCTCTGGCTTATTATGTCAGAACTTTGGACAATGGTTTGGGTAAAACCCTGTTCCATACTCAAATCTTCGCCAAGAGCCCAATCTCATTTCCAAGCCACAGACCTATATCCAGCTGCCTCCTGGTAACTCTACTTGGATATTCCACAGGTATCATGGACTCACTGTGCTGGAAATTTGACTCTTCTACATTCTCACCTGACAAACTTCCCCCGGGTCTGTAGCTGCCTTTTCAATTTAATGGAAATGGTATGACCCACTATTTCATTGGAGTAGGAAATGGCAACCCACTCCAGTATTCTTGCCTGGGAAATTCCATGGACAGAGGAGCCTGGTGGGCTAAAGTCCATGAAGTTGCAAAGACTCAGACACAACTAAGAACACAAGCATAGCACTGTTCAATATCTAATCAGTTACCCAAGGTTTTCTATTCAGTGTATTTCACATCTTTTAATTTATCTTCTACTTCTATTCCCCCTGCTGTTGGCTAGCTTTTGTTGTTAATCTCTCATTTGAACTCTTCTCAGTAGTTCTGTAACTTATCTACCTGCTTTCACTTTGCTCTGCTTTCAGTGATCCTACCGCATGATGCATGTATTTTTTTAACACTGATATATTCAGTTCAGTTCAGTTCAGTTGCTCAGTCATGTCTGACTCTTTGCAAACCCATGGTTTGCACCATGCCATGCTTCCCTGTCCTTCACCAGCTCCCTAAGCTTGCTCAAACTCATGTCCATTGAGTCCGTGAGTCTGTGATGGACATCTCCAACAGCGGGTTCTTTTCCAATGAGTCAGTTCTTCACATCAGATGGCCAAAGTACTGGAGCTTCAGCATAAATCCTTCCAATGAATATTCAGTACTGATTTCCTTTCAGTTCAGTTCAGTTCAACAACCCAGTCGTGTCCGACTCTTTGTGACTCCATGAATCACAGCACACCAGGCCTCCCTGTCCATCACCAACTCCCGGAGTCCACCCAAACCCATGTCCATGGAGTCGGTGATGCCATCTAACTATCTCATCCTCTATCGTCCCCTTCTCCTCGTGCCTTCAATTTTTCCCAGCATCAAGATCTTTTCTAATGAGTCAGCTCTTCGCATCAGGTGACCAAAGTATTGGAGTTTCAGCTTCAACATCAGTTCTTCCAATGAACACCCAGGACTGATCTCCTTTAGGATGGACTTGTTGGATCTCCTTGCAGTCCAAGGGACTCTCAAGGGTCTTCTCCAACACCACAGTTCAAAAGCAACAATTCTTCAGCGCTCGGCTTTCTTTATAGTCCAACTCTCACATCCATACATGACTACTGGAAAAACCATAGCTTTGACTAGACAGATCTTTGTTGGCAAAGTAATGACCCTGCTTTTTAGTATGCTGTCTATGTTGGTCATAGTTTTTCTTCCAAGAAACAAACGTCTTTTAATTCCATGGCTGTAGTCACCATCTGCAGTGATTTTGGATCCCCCAAAATAGTCTCTCACTGTTTCCATGGTTTCCCCATCCATTTGCCATGAAGTGATGGGACTGGATACCATGATCTTCATTTTCTGAATGTTGAGTTTTAAGCCAACTGTTTCACTATCCTCTTTCACTTTCATCAAGAGAATCTTTAGTTCTTCTTCACTTTCTGCAAGAAAGGTGGTGTCATCTGTGTATCTGAGGTTGTTGATATTTCTCCCAGCAACCTTGATTCCAGCTTATGCTTCATCCAGACCAGCATTTCACATGATAAACTCTGCATATGAGTTAAATAAGCAGGGTGACAATATACAGCCTTGACATACTCCTTTCCCAATTTGGAACCACTCTGTTGTTCCCAGTCCGGTTCTAATTTTTGCTTCTTGACCTGCATACAGATGTCTCAGGAGGAAACTAAGGTGGTCTGGTATTCCCATCTGTTGAAGAATTTTCCACAGTTTGTTGTGATCCACACAAAGGCTTTGTTGTATTCAATAAAACAGAAGTAGATGGTTTTCTGGAACTTTCTTCTTGGCTATGCTCCAGTGGATGTTAGCAATTTGATTTCTGGTTCCTCTGCCTTTTCTAAATCCAGTTTGAACAATTCATGTAGTGTTGAAGCCTGGCTTGGAGAATTTTTAGTACTATTTGGCTAGCGTGTGAGATGAGTGCATATGTGTGGTAGTTTGACCATTCCTTAGCATTGTCTTTCTTTGGGACTGGAATGAAGACTGACCTTTACCAAGTCCCATGGCCACTGGTGAGTTTTCCACAGTTGCTAGCATATTGAGTGCAGCACTTTAGCAGCAGCATCATTTAGGATTTGAAATAGCTCAATTGGAATTCCATCACCTCCACTAGCTTTGTTTGTTGTGATGCTTCCTAAGGCCTACTTGACTTAATATTCTAGGATGTCTGGCTCTAGGTGAGTGATCATACCATCATGGTTATCAGTGTCATGAAAATCTTTTTTATATAGTTCTTCTGTGTATGCTTGCCACCTCTTCTTAATATCTTCTGCTTCTGTTAGGTCCATACTGTTTCTCTCCTTTATTGTGCCCATCTTTGCATGAAACATTCCCTTGGTATCGCTAATTTTCTTGAAGAGATCTCTAATCTTTCCCATTCGATTGTTTTCCTCTATTTCTTTGGACTGATTACTGAGGAAGTCTTTCTTGTCTCTCCTTGCTATTCATTGTAACTCTGCATTCAGATGGGTATCTTTCCTTTTTTCCTTTGCTTTAGCCTCTCTTCTTTTCTTAGCTATTTGTAAGGCCTCCTGAGACAACCATTTTGCCTTTTTGCATTTCTTTTTCTTAGGGATGGTCTTGATCGCTGCCTCCTGTACAATGTCATGAACTTCCATCCATAGTTCTTCAGGCACTCTGTTTATCAGATCTAATCTCTTGAATCTATCTGTCACTTCCACTGTATAATTGTAAGGGATTTGATTTAGGTCATACCTGAATGGTCTAGTGGTTTTCCCTACTTTCTTCAATTAAAGTCTGAATTTTGCCATTAGGAGTTCATGATCTGAGCCACAGTCAGCTCCTGGTCTTGTTATTGCTGACTGTATAGAGCTTCACCATCTTTAGCTGCAAAAGAATATAATCAATCTGATTTCGGTATTCACAATCTGGTGGTGTTCATGTGTAGAACTTTCTCTTGTGTTGTTGGAAGATGACTTTTGCTATGACCAGTGCATTCTCTTGGCAAAATTCTGTTAGCCTTTGCACTGCTTCATGTTGTACTCCAAGGCCAAAATTGCCTGTTACTCCAGGTATCACTAGACTTCCTACTTTTGCATTGCAGTCCCCTATGATGAAAAGGACATCATTTTTGGGTGTTAGTTCTAGAAGTTCTCGTAGGTCTTCACAGAACTGTTCAACTTCAGCTTCTTCAGTATTAGTGGTTGGGGCATAGACTTGAACTACTGTGATATTGAATGGTTTGCCTTGGAAATGAAGAGAGATCATTCTGTCATTTTTAAGGTTGTACCAAGTCCTGCATTTCGGACGACTATGAGGGCTACTCTATTTCTTCTAAGTGATTCTTGCCCACTGTAGTAGATATGATGGTCATCTGAGTTAAATTTGCCATTCTAGTCCATTTAGTTCACTGATTTCTAAAATGTTGATGTTCACTCTTGCCATCTCCTTTTTGATCACTTCCAGTTTGCCTTGATTCATGTTTCTAACATTCCATGTTCTTATGCAATATTGCTCTTTACAGCATTGGACTTTCCTTCCATCACCAGTCACATTCACAACTGGGAGCTGTTTTCACTTTGACTCCATCTCTTCATCCTTTCTGGAGTTATTTCTCCACTCTTTTCCAGTAGCATATTGGGCAACTATCAACCTGGAGAGTTCATCTTTCAGTGTCCTATCTTTTTGCCTTTTCATACTGTTCATGGGGTTCTCAAGGCAAGGATACTGAAGTGGTTTACCATACCCTTTTCCAGTGGTATATTACTCATACAGTACTAATAACATATGAAAACATGCTGAATAAAATGAATTCTTTTTCATGTTCATGCAAATAGCTTTAAAAATCTTATAATGTCTTTACTCTGTTGCATATAGAATAAGCTATTTTGACTGGAGGAGGAAAGAACAAGAGTAATAAAAATACATCTCATCAAAATCACAGTCCAGAACCAAGTTAGGTATGTTACAGTGAAGAAGGGACCTTAGCCACCACATATATAGGAAAGCATTGAGTAATAGCTGACCTAGACTTTGAGCAGAACTCAGAGCTCTTCCTGGAATTCCAGGACCTCTACACTTATATTTTTTTACCCTCTAACATCTTTGCAATCTTAGAAAATGCAGGGCTTTTAATATCTTACTATTTATTAGAGAATTCATTAATGTATTCCAAGCTTGTTTCACTGCCTCCAGTCATTACACTGTGACTTACAATGTAATTGTGCAAGAAATAATGGATAAAATAGGAGTTTAAAACACTTAGCATCTATAAAGAGCTGCAGATGGGCTAATAAATATTTTCAAAATATTTGCACGTAATTGTAACTTTTTCTGTACTCTCTAGTAACTGCATGCTGGGAGCTCTATTTTTCACATCCATGAAGAATTACTTGGGTTTTGGCTTGTAATATTTTAGATTACCTTAACATATGCAACTCTAAATATCTGGCATGTCTTTTAAAGATTTTATATCATAGATTTTTTTTCTTGTTCTCAGTGTGTGTTTTCTACCTTTTGGAGAGGGTCTTCGAGAAAGACACAAGTGTTGTCTACCACTTATTTATTCACACACACACGTAACACATGCTACCTCACACACAATTTGGCAAAGGAAATCTAACTGAAGAATGGGGGAGTCAGTTATAACCTGTATCCATTTCAAGGCATGAAACTTTATAGTGTGAAAGGAATTTTGAATGTTATTAGAAAATGCTTATTCAGTTGTTTATTATTTTTATTTTTATGAAAGAAAACAAATAGGCCAAATAGAGATTCCCTTTGGTCTATACAGCTGGAAGATCAGTGGTGATTCTTTGGTTAGAAAAGTTATACTCTATTCCTTAATGAATGCATAAATTAAGGTTTCTAAATGATCTTTTGGTTTCAAATAACTTTGCTGTTAAACACATAGTTTCGGCATTTAAGAACAATATTTAGAAGTTCAAGAATAAATTCTTAACTCCTTTGCTCTTATAGTGATTTTATTCTCCTAATTTATAAATTTGGAGAAGGAAATGGCAACCCACTCCAGTGTTCTTGCCTGGAGAATCCCAGGGACGGGGGAGCCTGGTGGGCTTCCGTCTATGGGGTCACACAGAGTTGGACACGACTGAAGTGACTTAGCAATTTATAAATGCTCCTACACTAGAAATGTCTATTGATTTGAGAGAAGGGGTAATGGGCATTTGAAAATAGAAAACAATAGCATCAAATCAATATTCCATCCTAGAACTCAATTTTCCATTGGTTTCTAGTCCATATATTTTTTTGACAAGCATAATAGCATCTAATTTTGTAACTATTAAATTACTGAAAATATCCATTTCATTTTTGAGCTATTTTGGAATTTGACTTTTATAAATTTAAAAGCAATTTGTTATAGCTCATTTTAGTTTTTAAATTGTTTTTTAAGTCTTGGGATTTGTACTTCAGGTATGTGAACAGAATTCTCATTCTCTGGTGTCTTTGTCTTATCAAAACTATCATGGTACTTTCTACCATATTTTTAATTGATCTAAATCAGCCCCAGTAACACTTTGCACTTTTAGAATCAAATATTTAGGGCTGTAAGAACCCCTCATTAAACATACTTTGAAAAATTATGCTTCTGTTGGTTAAGTTCTTTGTCTACAATCTCACAGTTAACTAGGAATAAAGCACCCACCTATTCCAAGACTACTTCTTTCTCCATAAATAGTTCAAATTGTTAAAAAAAATACAAAATTCTAAGAGACTTTTCAAATGGAATTCTAGTCAAGTCTGAATTCTCCAATAAAAGTTGATAGTAGTATAGTTATTTTCAAAACACTTGGTTTCAGAGAATAATTAATTGTAGAGGCAATTTGCATAATTATATTTTATTAGGCAAATATTAAAATTTGTTTCTTCTGAAAGAATGATACCTGATAATGGGGATAATTGAGGAGTGGGGGGACATGAGTTGGCAAAGTTATTCAGAGTTTGGGTAAAATGCAAAACCCCAAATAAGCTAGGTAATTGAAGGTTATAATTGAAATAACTAAGGATAATAACAACAATATGGGAACTTAATCATGAATATGCTTAAATTAACTATTGATTATCTGTTATTTTAAAAGTTGAGGCTTCCAGATTCTTTCAAGTTTTTATTTCTGTTTTGTTTAGAAAACTTGATTCAGAAACACTACAGAGAAGTACAAGATGGCAGAGGAGTAGCTGGGTAGAGTACATCTCTCTCCTTGGATACATCAGGAATACACCTTCAGACACAGAAGTGCATGCAAAACACCCGCTGAGAGCAGACAGCAGTACCTGACCTGCCCTTAGAGAAGGGCAGAACCACACAAAACTCAGTAGGAGGAAGGAACTAGGGGGAAAACAGGAGAGTTAGTAGGACTGGACCTGCCCTTGGCAGGTGGGGGAACTGAAGCAGGGGTCCGATTCCCCACATTGGGGCAATTATCTAAGTCAGAGGAGAAATACTTAAGGCTGAGAGTGAAACAGCTGATCTGTAACAGCCTAAATGGAATGAGAATCAGACAGTCCTTGTCACAGCCATACATACCCTGGACAGGGACTCAGGTCCCCTGGAAGGCACAGAGGTTGGGAGCTGGAATATAGGGATTGTGGAGCAGTCCCAGGGAGAGGGCTTCTGTTGACTGCAGAGAGACAGATTGAGGGGATGTGAGGGAGGAGACTGTGGTGGGAAATGCCTGTGGAGGAAAGCCAGGCATCCATGGAAGCATACTGCTGAGTCACACATAGGGGATTGAGCCATTATCTTAGCCTCTCTCTCCCCACATGCCAGCATCGGCAGCTGAACAATGGAAAGGCTGACCCATCAAATTCCTGACACACTGAACTGCAGAGTAGGACCCCACCCAGGGTGCCCTTTTAAGTGCCTGATGCACCGATCTACAGAGTAGGACCCCAGCCAGGGGGGCCTCTCTATGTGCCTGATGTGCTGAACAACAGAGAAAGACCCCAGGCAAGGGAGCCCTCTAAGTCCTGAAAGGGCAGAACTATGGAGAAAGACTGGTCAAAGAGGCCTTTTTGATCACCAGCTACAAGAGGCCCCAAAAAAGACGCTGACAGGGCCATAACTCCTGCAGGAGAGGAGGTCAGCGTCCTGCACACTTGGTGCCACCAGGGACCCTAAAAGCTAAGCAGCTGTGCCACCTTCACGTTCAACTCGTACTGGGACAGAGATGGCACAGACAAAAAATTTCTTGTGCCTATGCATGCAGGGTCGCATTGGTCATGTCCAACTCTTTGCAACTCTGTAGACTGTCACCTTCCAGGCTTCTCTGTCAGGGGAGTTCTCCAGGCAAGAATACTGGAGTGTGTTGGCCAATACTGTTTGCCATATGTTTCTAGAACACTATATTTCCTGCTGCCCTGGCAGCCATCTCCTCTGAGTACCTGGTGCTGCCAGAAACCCTGCAACCCAAGCAGCTGCACCACCTCCACACCTGGCCCTCACAGGGGCAAACCCAAGTCCTCCAGGGCAGCCTCAGGAGCAAACCCCAGTGGACAACCCACATGAAGAAGTGGAAATAAAACCACAATAGAAACCCAGGTGCAGTGTGGCTAATGAAGAAGACCTAAACCTTCCCACCAGCTCTACAAGCTGCATATTAAATCCACACAATCAACTAGGCAAAGTCTGTCTATGGAATTTATAAAAGGACACCGAGAACTCCACGAAAGAAAATGTACTAGCTCTGATAGCTGTGGACATTGGAGGCAAGAACACACAGGAGCCAGATTAGTATCTGAGCTTCCCCCACTGTAGGTCCAGAGACCAGCAGTGTTGGAGGGCATCCTAGGGAGGTAAGGTGGACTGACTCCCAGCGAGGGAAAGGACTCTGACAGCAGTGACTAAAGAAAAACATTTATTAATTTTATGTTTTGACTTTTTCAGTAGATTCTTCTGGATTTGTCTTATTTTTTCCTTTTATCCCCCCACCTTTTTTAGTTGTCAATTTTATTGGTACTATGAAATCTAATTAAACTTTTGAGCTTTTTTTTTTTTTTCAGTCACTTTTTTTATTGTTGTAAACCTCTGACTCTATGTTTAGCTTTTGCAGTTCTGTGGATTTTCTTTCTCTTTTTTTTTACTTTCTTTAACTTTAATTTTTAACCTTTTAAACCTATTATTGTTTTTGCTACATTTATTGCTTGGTTTTCTTATCCTACTGTTCTTTTCCCCTTGTAGTTAATCTTTAATGTATATAAATCTTCTTTTTCTATCTCTATTTAACTTTGCACGCCTATTCTTCCTTTCATTTCTTTCTTTTCTTCCCTCTCAACATATTTGTTAGTTTTATTTTCATTGCTTTATTCCCCAATTGACACCTTGCTTTAGTTTTGTTTTCCAGGCTGTGCTTTAGTTACTTTTGTTCTTAACTGGTAGATAGAATTTTTGGTTTCCTTAGTTCTCCAGGTCAGTCTACTGTACTTTATTTTCATTGAACTGGTTTGACTTTGCTTATGTCTGTGTATGTATATGTGTATATTCCATTATTTTAACTATTATTTGACTGATTCTGTAACTGTCATTTGTCTAGGATTCCTCTTTGGTTTATTGGTTTAGGGTATTTGTTTTAATCTTATTTAATGCCATAACAAATCGCTTCTGGAATCTTCGTTCCTGACCAGAGATAAAGCCCTCAGACTTTGGAGTGGGAGCACTGACTTCAAGACCCTAGACTACCACAGAACTAACCCTCAGTTCAGTTCAGGTCAGTTCAGTGACTCAGTACTGTCCGACTCCTTGCGACCCCATGAATCACAGCACACCAGGCCTCCCTGTCCATCACCAGCTCCCGAAGTTCACTCAAACTCATGTCCATCAAGTCGGTGATGCCATCCAGCCACCTCATTCTCTGTCGTCCCTTTCTCCTCCTGCTCCCAATCCCTCCCATCATCAGAGTCTTTTCTAGTGAGTCAACTCGTCGCATGAGGTGGCCAAAATATTGGAGTTTCAGCTTTAGCATCAGTCCTTCCAATGAACACTCAGGACTGATCTCCTTTAGAATGGACTGGTTGGATCTCCTTGCAGTCCAAGGGACTCTCAAGAGTCTTCTCCAGCACCACAGTTCAAAAGCATCAATTCTTCGGCGGTCAGCTTTCTTCACAGTCCAACTATCACATCAATACATGACCACTGGAAAAAACAAAGCATTGACTAGACGGACCTTTGTTGGCAAAGTAATGTCTCTGCTTTTTAATGTGCTGTCTAGGTTGGTCATAACTTTCCTTCCAAGGAGTAAGCGTCTTTTAATTTCATGGCTGCAATCAGCATCCGCAGTGATTTTGGAGCCCAAAAAAATAAAGTCTGACAGTGTTTCCACTGTTTCTCCATCTATTTCCCATGAAGTGATGGGACCAGATGCCATGATCTTTGTTTTCTGAATGTTGAGCTTTAAGCCAACATTTTCACTCTCTTCTTTCACTTTCATCAAGAGGCTTTTGAGTTCCTCTTCATTTTCTGCCATAAGGGTGGTGTCATCTGCATATCTGAGTTTATTGATATTTCTCCCAGCAATCTTGATTCCAGCTCGTGCATCTTCCAGCCCAGTGTTCCTCATGATGTACTCTGCATATAAGTTGAATAAGCAGGGTGACAATATACAAACCTTGACGTACTCCTTTTCCTATTTGGAACCAGTCTGTTGTTCCATGACCAGTTCTAACTGTTGCTTCCTGACCTGCACACAGGTTTCTCAAGAGGCAGGTCAGGTGGTCTGGGATTCCCATCTCTTTCAGAATGTTCCACAGTTTATTGTGATCCACACAGTCAAAGGCTTTGGCATAGTCAATGAAGCAGAAATAGATGTTTTTCTGGAGTTCTCTTGCTTTCTCCATGATCCAGCAGATGTTGGCAATTTGATCTCTGGTGCCTCTGCCTTTTCTAAAACCTGCTTGAACATCTGGAAGTTCATGGTTCACATATTGCTGAAGCCTGGCTTGGAGAATTTTGAGCATGACTTTACTAGCGTGTGAGATGAGTGCAAGTGTCTGGTATTTTGAGCATTCTTTGGCATTGCCTTTCTTTGGGATTGGAATGAAGACTGACCTTTTCCAGTCCTGTGGCCACTGCTGAGTTTTCCAAATTTGGTGGCATATTGAGTGCAGCATTTTCACAGCATCATCTTTCAGGATTTGAAATAGCTCAACTGGAATTCCATCCCCTCCACTAGCTTTGTTTGTAGTGATGCTCTCTAAGGCCCACTTGACTTCACATTCCAAGATGTCTGGCTCTAGGTGAGTGATCACACCATCGTGATTATCTTGGCCCCTAGGAGAATCAAATTGTGAGAACTCACACAGGAAACTTCTCGAATATAAGGTCCACCATCACCTAACCACCAGTAGGACCCTGTGCAGGATGCCTCATCTAAACAACAAAAAACAAAAATACAAACCCAAACATCAGAAGACAGGATTACCACCTCACTCAACCTTGCCCATCAGACGAAAAACAAACAAAAAAACAAAAACAAAACCTCAGCACAAATCTCACCCTATATGAAGCTTACACAAACCACTGGACCATACACAGGAGGGGAGAGACCAAAAGAAAGAATCCAACCTTGAAGCCTTGGAAAAGAAGACCTCAAACACAATAAGTTAAAGAAAATAATGAAAAGGCAGAGAAATACTACTAAAATGAAGAAACAAACTAGAAACACAGAAGTCCAAATAAATGAAGAGGAAATAGGCAAATTACCTGAAAAGGAATTCAGAATAATGATAGTATAGGTGATCAAAAACCTTGAAAACAACAAGAAGAACATGCAAGAATCAATTAACAAAGACCTACAAGAATTAAAGAATAAAGATACAGGGACAAGCAACAAAATTACTGAAATTAAAAATACTCTAGAAGGAATAAGTAGCAGAATATCTGAAGCAGAAGAATGAATCAGTGAGCTGGAATATAAAATGGTGAAAATAACTTCTGAAGAGCAGAATAAAGTAAAAAAAATGAAAAAAAACTGAGGATAGTCTCAGAGACTTCTGGGACAATATCAAATGCACCGACATTCGAATTACAGGGGTCCTAGAGAAGATGAGATAAAGTGTATGAGAACATTTTTGAAGAGATTATAGTTGAACATTTCCCCAACATGGAAAAAGAAATAGTCAATCAATTACAAGAGGCACAAAGAGTCCCATACTGGATAAACCCAAGGAGAAACACATCAAGACACATACTAACCAAACTAACAAAGACTGAACACAAAGAAAGAACATTAAAAGCAGCAAGGGAAAAGCAACAAGTAACATACAAAGGAAACCTCACATGCTTAAGAGCTGATCTTTCAGTAGAAACTCTGTAGGGAAGAAGGGAAAGGCAGAATATATTTAAAATACTGAAAGGGAAAAATCTACAACCAAGATTACTGTACCCAGAAAGGATCTCATTCAAAATTGATGGAGAAATAAAAAGCTTTTCAGACAAGCAAAAGTTAAGAGAATTCAGTACCACAAAACCAGCTTTACAACAAATGTTAAAAGGACTTATATAGTGAAGAAATACAAGAGAAGAAAAAAGATCTACAAAATCAACCCCCCAAAATTGAGAAAATGGCAATAGGATCATATATATCAATATTTACTTTAAATGTAAATGGATTAAATGCTCCAACCAAAAGATAGACTGGCTGAATGGATACAAAACAAGACCCATATATATGCTGTCTACAAGAAACCCACTTCAGATCTAAAGACACATATAGACTAAAAGTGAGAGGATGGAAAAATATATTTCATTCAGATGGAAAGCAAAAGAAAGCTGGAGTAGCAACCCTCATATCAGATAAAACAGACCTTAAAATAAAGACGATTACAAGAGATAAGGAAGGACACTACATAATGATCAAGGGATCAATCCAAGAGGAAGACAAAACAATTGTAAATATCTATGCACCCAATGTAGGAGCACCTCAATACATAAGACAAACAATAACAGACATAAAAGGAGAAATTGACAGTACCAAAATAATAGTAGGAGGCTTTAACACCCCACTCACAACAATGGACAGATGATCAAAAGAGAAAATTAATAAGGAAACACAAGTCTTAAGTGATATATTGAATGAGATGGATCTCATTGATATCTCCAGGACATTCCATCCAAAGGCAGAAGAATACACCTTCTTCCCAAGTGCACATGGAACATTCTCCAGGATAGACCACATCTTGGGTCACAAATCAAACCTCAGTAATTTTAAGAAAGTTGAAATTGTATCAGGCATCTTCTCTGACCACAGCGTTGTAAGACTAGATATCAATTACAAGAAAAAACAACCAAAACAACTGTAAGAAACACAAACACATGGAGATTAAACAACACGTTTCTAAATAACCAACAGGTTACTGAAGAAATCAAAAGGGAAATAAAAAATTTCTAGAAACAAATGACAATGAAAACATGACAACTCAAAACCTATGGGATACAGCAAAAGCATTTCTAAGAGGGAAGTTTATAGTAATACAATCCTACCTCAAGAAACAAGAAAAACATCAAATAGACAACCTACCTTTACACCTAAAACAACTGGATAAAGAACAACAGCAAAAAAAAAATAGTAGAAGGAAAGAAATCATTAAGATCAGAGCAGAAATAAATGAAAAAGAAATGAAAGAAACAATAGTGAACATAAATAAAATTTTAATAAATTAATTTTTAAAAGCTGGTTCTTTGAGAATATAAACAAAATTGACAAACTTTTAGCCAGACTCATCAAGAAAAGGAGCGAGAAGTATCAAATCAACAAAATTAGAAAAATGAGAGGTTAAAACAGTTAATGCAGAAATACAAAGAATTATAAGAGACTATTATGAACAACTATATGGCAATAAAATGGATAACCTGGAAGAAATGACTGATTCTTAGAAAAGTTCAATCTTCCAAGACTGAACCAAAAAGATATAGAAATTATGGACAACCCAATTACAAGCACTGAAACTGAAGTTATGATCAAAAATCTTCCAAAAAACAAAAGCCCAGGACCAGATGGCTTCACAGGAGAATTCTATCAAACATTTAGAGAAGAGCTAATGCCTATCATTCTAAAACTCTTTCAACAAATTGCACTGGAAGGAACATCTCCAGGCTCATTCTACAAGGCCACCATGACCCTGATACCAAAACCAGACAAAGACAACACAAAAAAAAAACTACAGACCAATATCACTGACGAACACAGATGCAAAATTCCTCAACAAAATTTTAGCAAACAGAATTCAGCAACACATCAAAAAGCTCATACACCATGATCAAGTTGGGTTTATTCCAGGGATGCAAGGATTCTTCAATATATGGAAATCAATCAATGTGATACACCATATTAACAAATTGAAAGATAAAAACCATATGATAATCTCAATGGATGCAGAAAAAGCATTTGACAAAATTCAGCACCCATTTATGATTAAACTCCTAAAAAAATGGGCATAGAAGGAATCTACCTCAACAAAGTAAAGTCCATATATGATAAGCCTACAGCAAACATTATTCTCAGTGGTGAAAAACTGAAAGCATTTCCCCTAAAATCAGGAACAAGACAAGTGTGTCCACTTTTACCACCATTATTCAACATAGTTCTGGAAGTTCTAGCTACAGAAATAAGAGAAGAAAAAGAAAGAAAAGGAATCCAGAGCAGAAAAGAAGTAAATTCTCACTGTTTGCAGATTACATGATACTGAACATAGAAAACCATAAGATAGTATCAGAAAATTACTAGAGCTAATCAGTGAATTTAGCAAAGTTGCAGGATACAAAATCAATACACAGAATCACTTGCACTTCTGTATAATAACAATGAAAACTCAGAAAGAGAAATTAAGGAAACAATCATATTTACCATTGCAACAAAATGAATTGAGCCAGTTCAGTACAGTAGCTCAGTCGTGTCTGACTCTTTGCAGCCCCATGAACCACTGTATGCCAGGCCTCCCTGTCCATCAGCAACTCCCAGAGTTTACACAAACTCACGTCCATTGAGTCAGTGATGCCATCCAACCATCTCATCCTCCGTCGTACTCTTCTTCTCCTGCCCCCAATACATCCCAGCATCAGGGTCTTTTCCAATAAGTCAACTCTTCACACGAGGTGGCCAAAGTATTGGAGTTTCAGCTTTATAATCAGTCCTTCCAATGAACACCAAGGACTGGTCTCCTTTAGGATGGACTGGTTGGATCTCCTTGCAGTCCAAGGGACTAGCAAGAGTCTTCTCAAGCACCACAGTTCAAAAGCATCAATTCTTCTGCATTCAGCTTTCTTCACAGTCCAACTCTCACATCCATACATGACCACTGGATAAACCAAAGCATTGACTTGACGAAACTTTGTTGGCAAAATAATATATCTGCTTTTTAGTATGCTATCTAAGTTGGTCATAACTTTCCTTTCAAGGAGTAAGCGTCTTTTAATTTCATGGCTGCAATCAGCATCCACAATGATTTTGGAGCCCAAAAAAACAAACTCTGACTCTATTTCCACTGTTTCCCCATCTATTTCCCATGAAGTGATGGGACCAGATGCCATGATCTTAGTTTTCTGAATGTTGAGCTTTAAGCCAACTTTTTCACTCTCCTCTTTCACTTTCAAGAGGCTTTTTAGTTCCTCTTTTTTTCTGCTATAAGGGTGGTGTCATCTGCATATCTGAGGTTATTGATATTTCTCCCAGCAATCTTGATTCCAGCTTGTGCTTCTTCCAGCCCAGCGTTCCTCATGATGTACTCTGCATATAAGTTAAATAAGCAGGGTGACAATATACAGCCTTGACGTACTCCTTTTCCTATTTGGAACCAGTCTGTTGTTCCATGTCCAGTTCTAACTGTTGCTTCCTGACCTGCATACAGGTTTCTCAAGAGGCAGGTCAGGTGGTCTGGGATTCCCATCTCTTTCAGAATGTTCCACAGTTTATTGTGATCCACACAGTCAAAGGCTTTGGCACAGTCAATAAAGCACAAATAGATGTTTTTCTGGAACTCTTGCTTTTCCGATGATCAGGCAGATGTTGGCAATTTGATCTCTGGTGCCTCTGCCTTTTCTAAAACCAGCTTGAACACCTGGAAGTTCACGGTTCACATATTGCTGAAGCCTGGCTTGGAGAATTTTGAGCATGACTTTACTAGCGTGTGAGATGAGTGCAATTGTGCAGTAGTTGGAGCTTTCTTTGGCATTGCCTTTCTTTGGGATTGGGATGAAGACTGACCTTTTCCAGTCCTGTGGCCACTGCTGAGTTTTCCAAATTTGCTGGCATATTGAGTGCAGCACTTTCACATCATCATCTTTCAGGATTTGAAATAGCTCAATCGGAATTCCATCATCTCTACTATCTTTGTTCGTAGTGATGCTTCCAAAGCCCACTTGACTTCACATTCTAGGATGTGTGACTCTAGGTGAGTGATCATACCATCGTGATTATCTGGGTCGTGAAGATCTTTTTTGTACAGTTCTTCTGTATATTCTTGCCACCTCTTCTTAATATTTTCTGCTTCTGTTAGGTCCATACAATTTCTGTCCTTTATCGAGCCCATCTTTGCATGAACTGTTCCCTTGGTATCTCTAATTTTCTTGAAGAGATCTCTAGTCTTTCCCATTCTGTTGTTTTCCTCTATTTCTTTGCATTGATCACTGAGGAAGGCTTTCTTATCTCTCCTTGCTATTCTTTGGAACTCTGCATTCAGATGCTTATATCTTTCCTTTTCTCCTTTGCTTTTCACTTCTCTTCTTTTCACAGTTATTTTTAAGACCTCTTCAGACAGCCATTTTGCTTTTTTGCATTTCTTTTCCATGGGGATGGTCTTGATCCCTGTCTCCTATACAATGTCAAGAACCTCTGTCCATAGTTCTTCAGGTAATCTGTCTATCAGATCTAGTCCCTTAAATCTATTTCTCACTTCCATCGTATAATCATAAGGGATTTGATTTAGGTCATACCCAATGGTCTCGTGGTTTTACCCTACTTTCTTCAATTTAAGTCTGAATTTGGCAATAAGGAGTTCATGATCTGAGCCACAGTCAGCTCCTGGTCTTGTTTTTGCTAGCTGTATAGACCTTTCCATCTTTGGCTGCAAAGAATATAATCAATCTTATTTCGGCATTGACCATCTGGTGATGTCCATGTGTAGAGTCTTCTCTTATGTTGTTGGAAGAGGGTGTTTGCTATGACCAGTGCGTTCTCTTGACAAAACTCTATTAGCACTTGTCCTGCTTCATTCTATATTCCAAGGCCAAATTTGCCTGTTATTCCAGGTGTTTTTTGACTTCCTACTTTTGCATTCCAGTCCCCTATAATGAGAAGGACATATTTTTGGGATGTTAGTTCTAAAAGGTCTTGTAGGTCTTCACAGAACCGTTCAACTTCAGCTTCTTCAGTGTTACTGGTTGGGGCATAGACTTGGATTACCGTAATATTGAATGATTTGCCTTGGAAATGAACAGGGATCATTCTGTCGTTTTTGAGATTGCATCCAAGTACTGCATTTCGGACTCTTTTGTTGACCATGATGGCTACTCCATTTCTTCTAAGGGATTCCTGCCCACAGTAGTAGATATAATGGTCATCTGAGTTAAATTCACCCATTCCAGTCCATTTTAGTTCACTGATTCCTGGAATGTCTATGTTCACTCTTGCCATCTCCTGTTTGACCACTTCCAATTTGCCTTGATTCATGGACCTAACATTCCAGGTTCCTATGCAATATGCTCTTTACAGCATCGGACCTTGCTTCTATCACCAGTCACATCCACAACTGGGTTATTATTTTTGCTTTGGTTCCATCTCTTCATTCTTTCTGGAGTTATTTCTGCACTCATATCCAGTAACATATTGGGCACCTACTGACCTGGGGAGTTCATCTTTCAGTGTCCTATCTTTTTCCCATTTCAATCTGTTCATGGGGTTCTCAAGGCAAGCATACTGAAGTGGTTTGTCATTGCCTTCTCCAGTGGACCACATTCTGTCATACCTCTCCACCATGACCCTCCATCTTGGGTGGCCCCACATGTTATGGCTTAGTTTCATTGAGTTAGACAAGGCTGTGGTCCATGTCATCAGATTGTGATTGTGGTTTCAGTCTGTCTACCCTCTGATGTCCTCTTTCAGTGCCTACTGTCTTAACTGGGTTTCTCTTACCTTGGACGTGAGGTATCTTTTCACAGCTGCTCCAACAAATCACAGCCACTGCTCTTTACCTTAGACGTGTGGTAGCTCCTCTCGGATGCTTCTGCACTGTGCAGCTGATGCCCCTGCGCCATGCAGCTCCCATCCTATCTAGGAATAAACTTACCTAAGGAGAAAAAAGAACTGTACACAGAAAATTATAAGACACTAATGAAAGAAATCAAAGACCACATAAACAGATGGAGAGATATTCCATATTCCTAGATAGGAAGAATCAATATTGTGAAAATGACTATACTACCAAGTGCAATCTAGATTCAGTGTGATCCCTATCAAATGACCAACGACATTTTTCACAGAACCAGAACAAAAAATTTCACGATTCATATGGAAACGCAAAAGACCCCAAATAGCCAAAGCAGTCTTGAGAAAGAAGAATGTAGCTGGAGGAATCAACCTTCCTGACTTCAGATTATACTACAAAGCTACAGTCATCAAGACAGTATGGTACCTGCAGAAAAACAAAATATAGACCAATGGAACAAGATAGAAAGCCCAGAAATAAACCCGTGAACCTATGGGTATCTTATTTTTGACAAAGGAGGCAAGAAAATACAATGGGGCAAAGATGCAGCCTCTTAAATAAATGGTGCTGGGAAAACTGGACAGCTACATGTAAAAGAATGAAATTAGAACACTTCCTAACACCACACACAAAGATAAATTCAGAATGGATTTAAGACCTAAATGTAAGACCAAAAACTATAAAACTCTTAGAGGAAAACATAGGCAGAACACTCAGTGACATAAGTCAAAGCAAGATCCTGTAAGACCCATGATTCACCTCCTAGGGTAACAGAAATAAAAACAAAAGTAAGCAAGTGGGACCTGATTAATCTTAAAAGTTTTTGCAGAGCAAACGACAACTCTCAGAATGGGAGAAAATAATAGCAAATGAAACAACTGACAAAGGATTAATTTCCAAAATATACAAGCAGCTCATACAACTCAATACCAGAAAAACAAACAACCCAATCAAAAAGTGGGAAAAAGACCTAAACAAGAATTTCTCCAAAGAAGACATACAGATGACTAACAAACGTGAACAGATGCTCAACATCACTCATTATTAAAGAAATGCAAATCCAAACTACAATGAGATAATCACCTCACACAATGGCCTTCATCAAACTGTCTACAAACAATAAATGATGGAGAGGGTGTGGAGTTGGTGGGAATGTAAATTGATAGAGCCACTATGGAAGATGGTATGGAGATTCCTTTAAAACTAGGAATAAAGCCACCATATGACCTAGCAATCCCACTCCTAGGCATATACCCAAAGGAAACCAAAATTGAAGAAGACACATGTATCCCATTGTTCATTTAAGCACTATTTACAATAGCTAGAACATGGAACCAACCTAAATGTCCATCGATAAATGAATGGATAAAGAAGTTGTGGTACATATACATGATGGAATATTACTCAGCCATAAAAAGGAATGCATTTGAGTCAGTTCTAATGACATGGATGAACCTAGAATCTATTTTACATAGTGAAGTCTAAGTCAGAAAGAGAACCATAAGTATCATATTCTAATGCATATATACAGAATCTAGAAAAATAAAAAAAGAATTTATTTACAGGGCACCAGTGAAAAACAGACATAGAGAATTGACTTATGGACATGGGAGAGGGGAGGAGAGGGTGAGATGTGTGGAAAGAGTAACATGAAAACTTATATTACCATATGTGAAATAGATAGCCAACAGGAATTTGCAATATGGCTCAGGAAACTCAAACAGGGGCTCTGTATAAACCTAAAAGGGTGGAATGGGGAGGGAGATAGGAGGGAGGCTCAAAAGGGAGGGGATATATGCATGGGGGATATTTATATGCAGGAAAGTGGGTTTGATCCCTGGATGGAGAAGATCCCTGGATGGAGAAGATACCCCTGAGGATAGTATGCCTATTCACTTTTGTTTTCTTGCTGGGAAACCCCATGAACAAAAGGATCTGGTGGGCTACAGTCCACATGTTGAGGTTTGACAGAAAACAACAAAATTCTGTAAGGCAGTTTTCCTTCAATAAAAAATTAGTTAATCAAACAAACAATCATAAAAATAAATATAGAAACACTATAGCCAGGTATGTTTTCTAGTCATAACATTAAGTGTAAAGTTATAACAATATTTGATGCTTCTATTAAAGAAGAGTAAACTATTCTTCCTTTAGGTTCAAAAACATATTTCTTTAAAACCTGATTTGTAGGAATTTTGCCAATAAAATAAAGTCCTTAGTTTAACGCTTTGAAGAGTAAATACCTCATACATATTTTGTACTCTGTGTACTCAGTCGCTTCAGTCATGTCTGACTCTTTGCCACCACATGGACTGTAGCCCACCAGGTCCTCTGTTCATGGGATTTCCAAGCAAGAAAACAGAAGTGAATTGACATACCCTCCTTAGGGGCGTCTTCTCAACCCAGGAATCAAACCCGCATCTGCTGGACTGCAGGTGGATTCTTTATAGCTGAACCACTGGAGAAGCCACATTTTGTAGTATAGACACTCATTTTTAACTTACCTCTCCCAGCTTGACATGGACTTTAAGTTACGGTCAAAGTCACTCCCAAGGCTTGTTTTCAACCTTCGGTTTGCATGGAAGTGACAGAAGTGTCTCTTCTTTTCCACCATTGCTCATGCTTACATGGACACACGTTCCTTCTTCTACTCTCTTCTGGTGATGATGTCTGAATCACTTTCTTGTACCCTTTCAGTGGATTAATGGACTTTCTAGGTGGCTCAGTGGTAAGGAATTCACCTGCAAGACAGGAGATGGAGTTTCAGTTCCTGGGTTGGGAAGATCCCCTGGAAAAGGAAATGGCAACCCACTCCAGTATTCTTGCCTGGAAAATCCCAAGAACAGAGAAACCTGGTGGGCTACAGTCCACAGGGTCACAAAGAGTCATACACGACTTAGTGACTAAGAACAGAAACAAGCAGATTAACAGAGTTTGCTTCTGGCAGATAGAGAAGAAAAGGTATATGTGTTCAATCTTTGACCTTCTACACCAACTAAGGATTCTAAAATAGTCACATTGCATTTATTTTTACAATTGATTGCTCATGTTTTCACCTATCCTATTCTCATGAAACCCAAGTCATACCTCTTTCTGGTGCAGGAATCACCAGGGCCCGTAGTGTGAGCAGAGGGAAGGATGGGGGGATGGTACAGAGAGAAGCCAAGAGGAGTCTTGACCCCTGCAATTGTGCCATTGCTTGTTTCAGCCGCTAGGTGACACCACTAAAGTTTATCAACACACTTCCTGTTGGTGATGCTTCTGCTGGTGCAGATTCCTGTGTTCCATAGGAGTGACTGCACCCCAAGCATAAGTTCTAAAGATGGCTTTCCTTTCCTTTATTCACAATGTTTGGCCATTTCCTCCCAATATAAAATATAACACCATGCAGTGGTTGCTCTATTAGGATGGGCTTCCTCCTCCAAGGGAAAGCTTTATTCACACCAACTCTTCTTCAAAAGCATTTAGACCTTTGTCTTATTGTAAACACTACCTTAGACTTTACCTTTCCTCACAGCTATTTTCTTTTAGGAATGATGTTTACTTTCCCTGCCAGTAGCTCTTTTTGAAAACATCCTGTTCTACTTTGGTCTCTTTCCCTTTCCATTTCAGGGGCCAAAGGTCAAGATTTCTAATCTCCCACCAGTATGCCTGTTGCTTGCTTTTTTCCCATCAGCGAAGAACCTCAGGAAATCAGTCATGATGAAGTCACAGGGTTCTAGCCTACCATTCTGCAGGTTTCCTGCTCTCCTAGCTCCTCCCTTTCACAATTCCATAAAACCTATCTACTTACCTGCAGCTCTTCTTGGAGAAGACACATACATGCATACACATATATAGATACAATCATAAACATTGCCTGATCAAGTACCTTCTACTCCAGCATGTGTATCTTGATCTGGCCTTGGTCAAATTCACAAATTCAGCAAACTCACCTTCTTTCAGTGTTTCTGTTTTCTTTTTTCCTTCCATGTTTCTCATCTTCTTTAAGGGTCCCCTTGTGAATCTCAACTATAAATTGTTGCATTCTAACAAGAATGCATAATGTTTGTCACTGAAACAGATCTCACTTGCCTCTTGGATCAAGAAATTGATAACATTATCCATGTCTGTAAGGAATGCTTTTAACCCGATCTAATATATTCAGGGATTTTTAGTTTTTACAAAGTCCTTCCTTTAAGAAGCAGCCTTGGGTAGCAGAAAGTACACTGGCTTTGCAGTCAGCTTGACTCGACTCCAAAGTCCTAAGAAAAAAATGAGAGAAGGAAAAGGAGGAACCGAATAAGAGCCCAAAGATGAGTGAAAAAAGGAAAAGCTCCGCTCATGCTCTAGTTATTACTGTATTTGGGCTCTGCCACTTGGAAACTAAAATGGATGATGTGATATTTATATTTAAAGGGAGTTTGCCATGAACTTGAGTAATATAAATAATGAATACTGAATTTTTAAGAAGGTAGGCCTAGTGAAACTTTAAGGGAAATTCCAAGAAAAAAAGTATTGTGACTTCAGCTTAAAAAATAACAACAAAAAGCTTTGCTATGTAACAAATAAACCAGATGTCATCAGGAGCAGATGCCAATGAAAGTTTTCTCTACTGAATTTAATAGAAGGAAACATCATCTGTGACCATTTCCTTCCATGAAAAAGGAGGCTGACCAAATCCTTAGTATTCAAGTTCACGGTGTCATAAATGAAATCCACAAGTAGAAGCCAGTTTAAATAAAAAAGTGTTCAAGTATTAAAAGAAAATGCTTTAAAAGTAAGGATAATTACTTGCATACCATAGAGGAGATTGAAATGCATTGAATGAAAGAAGAGATCAAGTTTTCTATAATTCTAACTTGGTTTGGAGTTGACACAAAGTATTTGGTTTTTTTTTTTTCATTTAGTTAGTAGCTCTCTCAAGATACATATATACATATATATATATATATATATATATATATAATTTTCTAACGTCTATGTAACAATTTATGAATGGAAGTGAAAGTGTTAGTCCCTTAGTCATGTCTGACTCTTTGTGACCCCATGGAATTCTCCAGGCAGGAATACTGGGGTGGGTAGCCATTCCCTTCTCCAGGGTTCCCTGACCCAGGGATTGAACCAGGGTTTCCTGCATGCAGACAGATTCTTTATCATCTGAGCAATCAGGGAAGCCCCTAACCATATCTATGTTTCTAACTTTCCTGTGAGGGTTTGTTTACTGTCCTAGAGGTGGTGTATTGCATTTCATGGAAACATGCCATGTTAATTTATACTGAAATAGGATTGGCTGTTTTCAACCATTTGTAAGTTTTAAGAAAAAATATTTTCAGATTCCTAGAAGTTTTGTACAATTTGCTTTAACATAAAATCAGAAGAATGATTTTTCTTTTTCCCTGTGAAGTTTTTCTAGTCATTTGCTAATGGCGTACTTTTTTTCCACCAGAAATGTAACTGTTTGGGGGAAGTAATTCAGAGTAAATAAATTATCACTAGGCTTGGGTTTTGGTAACCCAAGTGTTAATGTTAGCAAATACCACAATCTGCATTTGATTTCTAAGCTTTTCCTGTTATTTACCAAGTGTCTCCTTCTGTGCTATAAATAATTTAGAGTTAAAGTGAACTTTGCCACTAAGTCCTAGAAAGCTCCAAATCACGTTGATTTTGTTTGTTAATGTTTCCCTCATATAACCAAGCTCTGAAACCTTTATACTCGCTCTCTAATCTTAAACAAAAGTCTTCTTATAATGACAGCTGTAAGCTTCTGGCAAGGGGTAGAATAAATCTAGTATCCAATGTGAACTGATACAGAACAGTTCTTATATGTATTAGTAATGACAATATAATGTTCTTATGATGTCCATCTCATATAGGAAAATCTACATTTAATACGACCAAAACAAAGAAGGATTTGAAAACTCAATATGGATTGATTTGTAAAGGGTTTTATTGATAAGTTATTCAACAGTGGCATCTAAAATAAGGGAAAATTAAATTTACATGTGTTTTGAGTGAATATGTACATAACCAGCCTGCAGCCCTTGAAAGAATAACAATTTTAATTGAATATTTCTTGCAGCAATGTCTCATGAATAATTTTAAATATTCACTTCAGCGTGTTGTGAAAAATGACACAGCAGATTCTTCACAGTCGTGGAAAAATTTTGCTGCTTCCCTGTTGTGGTTTCCTTATGCCAAAAAGCAGTCATTTCAAATGATTCAAATGATTTGTATTTGTTTTATTTATATGACCTTGGAACACTTTTTGAAGGAGACGAGATCTAACAAAATCAAGATTATACTTTCATTGCAATGATTATGTAAAGAGAGGTTCAGAAAGTTTTCACTTTGCCAAATTTATAAATTGTGGCAGGTTTGAAATGAAAGCCCCAAGATTATGATGGCCTGCTGCTGCTGCTGCTGCTAAGTCACTTCAGTTGTGTCCGACTCTGTGTGACCCCATAGACGGAAGCCCACCAGGCTCCCCCGTCCCTGGGATTCTCCAGGCAAGAACACTGGAGTGGGTTGCCATTTCCTTCTCCAACGTGTGAAAGTGAAAGTGAAGTCGCTCAGTCGTGTCCGACCTTTAGCGACCCCACGGACTGCAGCCTACCAGGCTCCTCCATCCATGGGATTTTCTAGGCAAGAGTACTGGAGTGGCTTGCCATTGCCTTCTCCGACTCTGGCCATTTTCTTGCCTTTAAGAAAGTTTGTGACACTCTAAAACTCTTTTACAAATACGTCCCACAGACAAGTTTAAGACACTAATAATAAAGTGTCATTGCTGCTGCTGCTAAGTCACTTCAGTCGTGTCCGACTCTGTGTGACCCCAGAGACGGCAGCCCACCAGGCTCCCCCCTCCCTGAGATTCTCCAAGCAAGAACACTGGAGTGGGTTGCCATTTCCTTCTCCAAAAGTGTCATTACAAAAAAAAAAAATAGTACTTCAAAAGAATATCTTTGGCAGTAATTTTAATGTCTTACTTGAAACCAAACTACAGAAAATTCTTTTTAATCTTCCATTTTAAGTCAGATTAGAAAATAATAGCTTTTTAAAAAGGACTAGAGCTTACTTGCTAATTTGTATACATGGGGTTGTATCTGCATCTTCCTCTCCTACATGTAACAAGAAAAATATTTAGCACCACTGAAGACTCTCTCTAAGCTTATATGCTTGTTTATGTTTCCTGATATCTGAGGGCTTTTGTGTGGACTGGCCTTAGGGATACATGTAAGAAATTAACCTATTACCTGTTTTGGTTTCAGTTAGAAGAAGGAAATGGCAACCCACTCCAGTACTCATGCCTGGAAAATCCCATGGATGGAGGAGCCTGGTAAACTGCTGTCTATGGGGTCTCACAGAGTCAGACACAACTGAAACGACTTAGCAGCAGCAGCAGTGTTACTAAGTGAATAGCTTTACCGAATCATCATCTCCTGAGATTATCTGGTTCAGTTACTCTTTTACAAGAAACATCTTTTGTGGTTTATGTCCATAAATTCTTTAGCCACTACAACTGCTAGTTAACATCGAGAAATCCATTATGAAATGTAAAGAGACTAATATAATCTCTCAGACACATGCAATGAGGCAAGCCCTGTCCTAGGTGTTTCATAGATTATTCTCTTTGATTCTCTCAGAATCAAATCAATTCTCTCCTATCTGGCAGATATTAAAACCTTTATTGTCTTATGAACACTCAGTTCAAAGCAACTGACTTGGCTAAGACTCCATAGCAATATAAGAGAAGCTGAATTCAAATTTAGCTTTGCCTGCTTTGAAAGCCATCAATTTTCTAGTCTATCAGGTGACTATAAAACCTGAAAGATCATGTAACTTTGAAGCTAGAAAAGAATTATTTACTTCTCTAATAGAAAAACAAAGGTTTATAAGCATGTAAAATCCCATCCCAATGTGTTGCCCAATATCACTGAACAACAGGCTGAAAATCAGTTTCTAAATGTTGTTCCAGTGCTGCTGGTTTTAAATGTTGAGGTCGAACTTAGATTTTTGGAATTTCTGTCTTCTATAACTTCAACATGCTTTTGAATTCCCTTTCTCCCAATCAAATGCCAAAAGCAAACACTACACAGACACACACACCCATGGAGTCATCTGCCTCATTTCCTTCATGAGAGACTAAGCTTGCTTTCTCTCGTGTGTATCTTGCCTCACTATGCAACATAGCCTGACCTCCTACCAGCTCCCTTCTCATGGTGCCAAAGCAGAGCCTTCAGGACACTTTCTCAGGTCCTTCCTAAACCCTTTACAAATAAGTCCTGGTTTGTAAACACTGAAAACCAATTCCCAAATAAATTTTTCCAGCTTTCACATGAGTAAGATCAATTGCCTTTCTTTAGCAATATGTTCCAGGTAATATGCTAAGCGTTTGGCACATGTGATCTTATCTAGCAGTATAATAATTGAACACAGTTGACACTGGTCCTCACCCTTATTTTTCAAGTGGGTACACTCAGAAAGACAAAACAAATTATACAAAACAACAGAATAAGTAAGAGAAGATTCAGGAATGCAAGCCAAAACTAGCAAGGCTTCCATAGTCTAACTTTTCAGGCTTCCATCGGGTAAGCAAACTTCTGAGCTGCTTACATGTTCGGTTCAGTTCAGTTGCTCAGTCGTGTCCGACTCTTTGCAACCCCATGGACTGCACCATGCCAGGCCTCCCTGTCCATCACTAACTCCCGGAGCTTGCTCAAATTCATGTCCATTGAATCAGAGATGCCATCCAACCATTTCATCCTCTGTCATCCCCTTCTCCTTGTGCCTTCAATCTTTCCCAGCATCAGGGTCTTTTCCAGTGAGTCAGTTCTTCACATCAGGTAGCCAAAGTATTGGAGCTTCAGCTTCAGCATCAGTCCTTCCAATGAATATTTAGGATTGATTTCCTTTAGGATTGACTGGTTTGATCTCTTTGCAGTCCAAGGGACTCTCAAGAGTCTTCTCTAACGCCACAGTTCAAAAGCATCAATTCTTCGGTGCTCAGCTCTTTATAGTCAACTGTCACATCCATACATGACTACTGGAAAAACCATAGCCTTGACTAGGCAGGTTTTGTCAGCAAAGTAACGTCTCTGCTTTTTAATATGCTGTCTGGGTTGGTCTTTTTTTTTTTTCTAAGGAGCAAGCATCTTTTAATTTCATAGCTTACATGTAGTACCTTGGAGAATCTCCACGAGCAGCAAGAAGTGTTTGTTCCTTTCCATGTTCTCAAATTTTCCCAACCAGAAAAACAAAAACAAACAATCAAAATCCAGGTATTCAAAACTGTGTTCATGGAGAATAGGAACCTGTTATATACAACCATTTCCTTGACATTTTTGGATCAAATAGGGCTGCCCTGGTAGCTCAGACAATAAAGAATCTTCCTGCAGTGCAAGAGATCTGCGTTCAATCCCTGCATTGGGAAGATCCCCTGGAGAAGGAAATAGCAACCTACTCCACTATTCTTGCCTGGGAAATCCCATGGACGGAGGAGCCTAGCAGGGCTATAATCCATGGGGTTGCAAAGAGTCAGATATGACTGAGCAACTGACACTTTCAATGGTAATACCCATATCTCTGTAACAATATCAGGTACTTTGCTTCCTGAAAGAGACTCTGTTGCCATTTTCACTCCCAAGTATTAAATGTGCTCTCCTTTGAAACCATAATGTTTATGTAAAACAAAATGAATAAAAATCTCCACAAACTTTGTACTCTAAAATATATTATACATTCTGTTAAACTTTCCAACTGATCATAGAAAAACCATTTTCAAGTTTAGTTATGATGCATGTTGCTGGGGAAATTTTGGATTTGTTCTATTAGTGCTCAGATGGCTGTAATGTAGACAGCTGCTGGGGAAATTTGGCAGGTGTCCAAATGAAGTTAGAAATGTACATGTTTATCACTTAAAAGCTGCATACACCTACTGTTCTTCTTCACCAAAAGATAACAATCCCACATTTTATAGGCAATTTTCTTTCCTTTTTGTGTCCCAGAGGCTCACCAAAATTCAATAAGTTTATTTTAGTGAAAACCACCTTGCTGCACTCAGCATCTTGCCTAAGCAAAATTCCCCAAAATAAAGTGAGCAGGAGCCATTTAGCAGAGTGAACAAAGCCAAAATGATCATGAGCCCATTGCTTTCCAAATGAGCCCATTACTATTAATTTCTCCTGTCCTTAGAGAATATTTGGAAAAAGAAAGTTCATCAGGAGAGTGAAATAAGTGTAAAAAAAAGTTGGTAAAATTATCTCTCCCCTTCAAACCTGAATCCTAAGTAAGGTGATCCCTATAGGACACTAACTCTAAAAGGCACAAGCTCTGCTACATGTTTTAGATGACAAGCTGTGTGTGATTGCAGGATGTTTTGACACTGGTATCAAACAGGAGTTAAATATTTGTAGAGTCACTTCAGTCAGTACACATAATGCAACAGATTCCATTCTCAAAGACTTAGAATTTTCCCTCCTTGGATATCTAGGGAGACTGTCATGGAAAAAATGTTAACAATAGACACCATAAGTTAAAAAATAAATGACACTAAAAGACTCACTTACTGTAAGTCAAATTCCCTGCCACTCCCTACCCTGCCCTAAGGAGGGCACGCACTGTGTGTGCAGGATGGGGTATGTGGTTTGAGGGCACAACCAGAGATGGGAAGTGGGAGGTGAGCAAAGCAATGTCTTTCTTTTGTACTCTTTTGAACCCCAGAGCCTCCACTTACAAGCTGTTTCACCTTGGATTTCTCAAATCACAGCACTCTTGGCTTTTTAATCTATAAAATGAGAACAGTGATAGTTCTTACCTTATAAGAAATTAAATGTAAATAGCCTTGGACAGTACTTGGCACATGATAAGATTTTTTTTTTATGGTCATGAATTTTTATGGAGTTGGACAGCAGTTCCCTGGCCACACATATGTTTTTAAGAGAGGGAGGTATTCTTTCCATATGAGTTGAGTCTTCAATGTTGTCCAGTCACTTAGTTGTGTCCGACTCCCTGAGAACCCATGGACTGCATGCAGCACACCAGGCTTCCCTTTCCATCACCTAGAGCTTGCTCAAAACCATGTCCATTGAGTCGGTGATGCCATCCAACCATCTCGTCCTCTGTCGTCCCCTTCTCCTCCTGTCTTCCATCTTTCCCAGCATTGGTCTTTTCCAATGAGTCAGCTTTTCCCATCAGGTGACCAAAATACTGGAGCTTCAGCATCAACCCTTCCAATGAATATTCAGGATTGATTTCCTTTAGGATTGACTGGTTTGATCTTCTTGCAGTCCAAGAGACTCTCAAAAGTCTATTCCAATACCACAGTTAAAAAGTATCAATTCTTTGGCACTCAGCCTTCTTTATGGTCCAACTCTCACATCCATACATGACTACTGGAAAAACCATAGCTTTGACTAGATGAACCTTTGTTGGCAAAGTAATATTTTTGTTTTTTTTACGATATCTAGGATTGTCATAGCTTTTCTTCCAAAGAGATAGTGTCTTTTAATTTCAGGGCTGCAGTCACTATCCACGTTGATTTTGAAGCCCAAAAAAATAAAGTTTGTCACTGTTTCCATTGTTTCCCCATCTATTTGCCATGAAGTGATGGGACCAGGGGGGGACGGGGATGACAGAGAATGAGATGCCTGGATGGCATCACCGACTCTGTGGACATTAGTTTGAGTGAACTCCGGGAGTTGGTGATGGACAGGGAGGCCTGGCGTGCTGTGATTCATGGGGTCCCGGAGAGTCGGACACGACTGAGCGACTGAACTAAACTGAACTGAACTGATGGGACCAGATGCCATGATCTTAGTTTTCAGAATGTTGAGTTTTAAGCCAGCTTTTTCACTCTTCTCTTTCACTTTCATCAAGAAGCTGTTTAGTTCCTCTTCACTTTCTGCCATAATGGTGGTGTCATCTGCATATCTGAGTCATCCATGCTTTCTTACTATATGAAGATAGTCAGTATTCACATGTAAGCTTGGGAAGAAGATTAGGGTAGACTGAGTTTGACTTAATCTGAGTCTTAAAGAAGCAAAAAGAGTTTTCTTAGATCTCATAAGGTCCAGCCTACTTTACCAAGATGAAAGGTCAGCTAAGGATTTGGTGTTACTTGAAGTATTCTCTACTACATACATGTGGTTCTCCTGGAGACCTGTAGCAATACAGGAAGTCATTAAAAATGAGGTATAAGGGGTTTTTCTTAATGACTTTAAAACAACACTTTAATCTCCCACCACTACCACCTCTGCTTCCCTATCATGTGTTGTCTGTCTGTTTATCTGTGCATGCATGCTAAGTCGCTTCAGTTGTGTCCACCTCTTTGCAACCCTATGGACTGTAGTCCACCAGGATCTCTGTCCATGGAATTCTCCAGGCAAGAATACTGGAGTGGGTTGCCATTTCCTTCTCCAGGGAATCTTCCTGCCCAAGGGATTGAATCTGCATTGGAGGCAAATTCTTTACCACTGAGCCATGGGGTGGGGGTGGGGGTGGTGCACTGGGAAACCCATCTATTTTGTATCTCCAAATGATTATTTCTTTCCCAGAAGAGAAAATTTGATCATTATCACAACTTCTGGCCCTTTTCCCTGGTTAGTTGACTTCGCTGACTTAATGATAAACCAGAAAAAATGTCTATATACCCAAAGCTGGAATGCCACCGGTTAGTTGTCTGTGAGTAATGCCATCAGTATTAAGAACAGAAACACACATTTAAAAGAAGTGGCTGCTCCTCTTTAACAGCATTCAAGCTGTTAGAGTTAGTATTATAGAAAATGGAAATTGAGAAAGTATTATTTCATTTAAAAGCTAGGGATGGCCAAGTATGAAACAAGAAAACATTACACTAATGATACAGGCAGAAAATGCAATTTAACACTTGACTTCCAGTGCTTGAGATGGTGGTTTAAGTGTTTGTTAACCAAGGCATCATTAATAAGATTGTCAAAGCAAATTCTCTAAACCAAACAAAGATAAGGTGATCCTTGAAATGTATATACCTCTATTTTTATTCTAGAAGATTGAAAACATTTAGTATTAAACATGTTAAGCATGAAATAGAAACTTCCATCCCAGTCTAATTCTGACACATTCCTTAACTTCTCCAACATTTCCCCAAGGAAGGCCTTGACAAACACCTTACAGAAAAAAGGCTCTGCTCCTGATCATCCAAAACATAGAGGAGTTTCAAATAATTTATCCAAAGCTGTCAATTTACATACCTTACAACATGAATGCCATATAGGTGAAAGATCCAACTCACTGCTTTCCTTTGTGCTCAAATATTGTCCTTCTGGAAAACATCCCAACAGTAGCCAAAAACCTTACATGGAGAAGGAAATCAGGAAAGATCATCTAATAATCAAAACTCTGAATTTAAAAAAGAAAACATTGTACCTTACTTGTAGGCCTCTAAATATTACTTAGTTTTGGTCTCTCCTTAGGTATCCACCAAGTGCATAAAATGAAATGCACTTTCTAGAGATGGGTTTTGTACTTCAGAAGTTTAATTCTTCTTAAATTCAATGCATTGCCCCTATTTCATTTGATTGATTTTTCTCATAGTAGATTCAAAGGTGCAGTCATTGTTCCTTAGCTATAAACAAAGCACAATATATGGCTTTTGTTTAACTTCCTGGGTAAACCACAATCCAGTCCAAATGCTTTCTGTGTGTGATTCAGATGCTTAAACTATGAATTAATACTCAGTCATAAACGGTAGGAGAAAGATCACAATGTTGCAGCTGCTCTATAAGTTTCTGTTTATTAGACACTATGATGGCTCAATATAAAATGAGCACAGAAGTAAGAAAAAAAAAATCTGGGTTCTGGAGAGGAAACTCAGGTATCAGTATGTGCAAGAGTAGAAGAGCACTGCCCAAGTGGCTTTCAAACTTTAACCACAGACCAAAGCTAAGAAATATATATTTGATTTTATTCAGTAACACACACACCTGGTACAGCTTTAATAAAATGACACTTGCCATTGTTACCTGTGACACTATTCTGACATTTTCTAACCCACTATATCCTATGTCATTTCATCCATCCTACTGTATTCTATTTCACTTGTGTTGGAGCTACATAATGTTCTCCAAGTATCTGCTGTGGGTCTCACTATGCATCTCAATGTTAGTCTTTGCCTCGGCTGTGTCAGCTATTTCTTGCTCTCTGCCCTGAAGCTTCTCAACCACTGCTACCTTGGCCTAGATGAGAATACCATCAACTATTTTGATACATATTACTAAACGTGTCAGGTAATTAATTCATTTTGAAGTAATCTTTGTGGACAGGAGTAGATGGAAAATCATCCTCTCTTTCATGTGTCTTCTGAGATGCATGATTGATGCTTTTCAGGATCAAACCAGTGGGCTTTGCCTCTTGAGCCTGTAGTAACGACCTGGACACAGCACCTGTGGGTTGGTTTTCCATGTACTGGCTTCCTGACTCTTAAGTCCCCAACTACTGTTTCTTGGAATGGGGTCAAATCCTAAATAAACCACTTACACATATATTCTAGACACAAATTCTCCTTTTTGGGGAGAGGAGCATGAAAGGGACTCAGGCTAAAATAACACTTGATTTTAAAAAATGCTGGTTGTAAGTTGATTTCATGTTTCATTAACATTAGTTGCAAAACAGTGATCCAGGCCTTGGGAAGAAGGAGAATTCAAGTGGAAGAAAGGATTCTCAGATGATGGGAGAACTGAAAATTTCTCATTTGTTCAGAGAACTTTGCTAATACCCATTGGTGAATGGTACTCATGAGTGTAGCCCAGCTAGTTAGAAAGTATCTCTCTATTCTGTGGTATATATCAACCTCGCTCACTCCTGTCACCTTTATGATTTCATAGGAAGATAGAATGTACATCATGCATTTACATTCAATTTAGCAAGTATTTATTGAGTCTCAATAATTCTGAGGTTACTATGTTAGAATGTTTTTAGAAGAGAGTTGAAACATAATGTACATATCTACATAATAAGAATTTGGAAGTCTACTAGGCACTGCTGGTGCTATCAAATTTTTGTTAGGAGAAATAAGGGGGTTGGAAAGGGAATAAAGAAATTAGACATGACTCTATGTGTGTGTGTGTTTGATTAGAGACTGAAATAAAACTTGATGGCTTGAGTTAAAATTCATAGAAAAAGAAAGCAGAGTATCCAATACAGAAAACACTGAACAAGGGTCAGTGTGTTAGTCACTCAGTCGTGCCTGACTCTTTGTGATCCCATAGACTGTAGCCTACCAGACTCCTCTGTCCATGGAATTCTCCACGCAAGAATACTGGAGTGGGTATGCCTTCCTCCAGGGGATCTTCCCAACCCAAGAATCAAACCCAGATCTCCCATGTTGTAGGCAGATTTTTTACCATCTGAGCCACCAAGGAAGTCAGGAACACAATTTTAACATCAGATTCTTACTATACATGAATACTCAAGGAATGTTAATAAGATACATATGAAAAGTAACTACATGTGTCCACATATGTGTTACAGGGCTTCCCTGATCATTGAGGAGGTTTACCGGCTACACAGATTTCCTTTTCTATGAATTTTACTGTGTTATCCTTGCCTGTCAATCAAATTGTTAACTCCTTTCAATGAATCTGTAAAATTTTAATATATTCTGTCATGTGTGTCACAGATGTAGTCTTACATCATTACTATTTCAAAAGAGTCCCAGTAGCATCTAACAAACTCTTTATTTGCCACACTGAATTTAAGTAAAAAATAAAGAGCCTATAAGAGGGCAGTGACTGTTCAAGTTTTATCTCTTGTTGGTCGAAGGGTCCAGTTATAAGATGAATAAGTTTTGAGAATCTAATGTACAGCATGGTGATTACAGTTAATAATACTGTGTTGTACACTTGAAAATTGCCGAGTGAATAGATCTCAATTTCTCATCACAGAAAAAGGAATGGAAATCATGTGACTTGATGGAGGTAGTGGCTAACACAACAGGGTAATCATTTTTCAATATAAATGTACCAAGTCAGCACATTGTACTCTTCAAGTTTGCATAATGTTACGTGAATTATATCGCAATTAAACTTCAAAGTAGAGTTTTATCTCTGGTCCAGAAGCATAGTATCCAAGGGTTTAAATAAATCTCCTTGAGCCCCTATCATTGCATTGAAGGCAGTATAATAACCAGTGGAGAGACCAAAGGGTGAAAAATGTACAGAAACAGTGCTGGTAGACCAAGGGACTTATCTTCCATCTTGATCTCAATTTCAGAATATTTAAAATAATCTGTGAACACTTAAAAGGTAAAGGAAAAAAAGAAAAAGATAAAGCACCACCTGTATTTGCCTTGGTTAAGCACAGAGCTTACTAGTGCCTCGCCCCATGCAGTGGCATGCAGTAAGTGCTAAAGAAAGACTTATTGAATAGTTGAGTTCCTTTGTGAGCATAACACTTTAAGAGGGATGCCAACAAGTGGAAACACATCCAGGGATGGATGATGAAGGTCACAAAGGGTCCAAGGCCATGCACTGTGTTGAGTCATCAGAAGTTAGAAGTCATCAGAATTAAACCTGAGAGAACACATGATGGTGGTGGCCTAGTGGTGTCATGACTACATGGCTTGGATTTGGAAGTGATATTAGAATATTAGTCTCCCAATGGCATAGAGGTCCATGGGAAGAAGTTCAAAAGATAAACTTTCATATTTAATTCAACAACAACTAAAAATATTAAAGCCCTTTTTTATATGCTGAACAATGCACTTGATGCTGAGATTAAAAAGTACATGAGACGCAATCTCATGTCTCAAAATGTTCAATTGGGCAGGAGAGACTAGTCTCTATGCTATTAAAGTCAATAAATAGTGAAAGTAATGTAATATACTGAAGGAGAACTGAGGATATAGTGATTAATTTGCTTAAATACATTCAATCAGTTAATAAGTTACCTCGAAAGATACTGAGATTCCAAACACAGAAGGCATTTGAGCCAAATGTGAGTTGGACAAAAACGCGCTTGGACTTGGACAATAAATACAATTGTTTAAAAGCTGACTGAGCTTGAAAAAGCAGAGTCTAAGAAGGCTGTATTTCCAAGAACATGTTTGCTTAATGGATTTCATTCTAAAAATAAACATGAACTCAATGGTAATCAAAGAAAACTGCTATTGTTTTCATATTTGGCCTGGGTTGCCAGTGTATGATCCATTGTCTAAATCAGGGATTGGAAAACTATGACTCATGGGTCAAATCCACGTATCTGCCTGTTTTTGTAAATACAGTTGTAATGCAACATAGCCACGCTCATTAATTCATGTATTGCCCGAGGCCCTTTGAGTACTTGTGGAAGATTATCTAGTTCTCAGAGCTAAAATACTTAGCATCAAATTCTACAGAAAAAGTTGGCTGAGTGTTGATCTAGATACTCACTTGTTATTCATGTTGAAGCTGGGGTGGTAGGTTGGGAGATGGTGGTTATTGGGTTAATGTTGGACTAGGTTATTTTCAACTTTACAGGATGCGTTAAAATCATGATTATTCTATTTTTCTTGTTAGATCCTGAGTAAATTGTTGTATTAATGTAGATAATCATGTTCTTATCAGTTAACAAGTAAGAACAACACTAACTCCCTGAGAGTTGGGAAATTCTCAGTGCAATCAATCCAATTCAATTGGATCACGTGTGTTTTCTCCTCCAACCTAAAAATTACATTATAAATCTACGGATTCCTTGGGTTTCATCACTGTTTCCGCTCAAAAATATATTTAAATTGATTAGAAAACAGTTGATGTGGTACTGCTATATCAACAGGACCTATATGATGAGGTAATGCTTGCTTGATATTTAATGTTAAATTAATGAGAATTATGCACCCATGACTACTCTTAGAGTGCCAGTAATAGATGTTTTATTTTGATGTGAGCAGAGAGATTCCATCTTCTCACTATTTCACTCTTAAACTGATTGATCGTGCCAAGCTTCCTGGAGAATTGAGTGCTGAGGTGTATTGTAAATGCAGCCAGGGAAGTATGAAAACTATTTTTTAAACATAAACTGCTAAGTTAAATATTTGTATAACTTTAGAAAAGTCCATTTATCCAGGCCCGCAGCATGCAGATCCATCCTCTTAAAAATAGAACGTTTATGCTAGAAATGTGAGACCTGGTTCTCCCATGGGCAGCTGTGGGAGCCAACCTCCAGTAGGGTCCCTGATGGTCATTATCTTCTCCTACTCTCAAAGTCTTATTGTGCCCTTCTGTATTAAGTGGGACTGACTTGTGCAATCATCAGTTCAGTTCAGTTCAGTTGCTCAGTCATGTCCGACTTTCCATGACCCCATGAATCACAGCACGCCAGGCCTCCCTGTTCATCACCAACTCCCGGAGTTCACTCAAACTCATATCCACAGAGTCGGTGATGCCATCCAGCCATCTCATCCTCGGTCGTCCCCTTCTCCTCCCGCCCCCAACCTTTCCCAGCATCAGAGTCTTTTCCAGTGAGTCAACTCGTCGCATGAGGTGGCCAAAGTATTGCAGTTTCAGCTTTAGCATCAGTCCTTCCAGTGAACACCCAGGACTGGGTACTGCAAAAATGATGGAATGTGGTATCTAAAGCTAGGTAATAAAAGACACTAAGGGATTTCTCTGGTGGTTCAGTTGTTAAGACTCCATGATTCCACACTGCAAGGGGCATGGGTTCAATCCCTGGTCAGGGAACTGGGGCCTCTCAGGCTGCACAGCACGGACAAAAGAAGAAAGAAAGAAAGTGGACAAATAAAAAATAAAAGACACTGAGACTTCTCCCTTGCTTTCTTGGGTCGCTCACTCACAGTGAGCCAGGTGGCATTAGAGAAGGACACCCAAGCAGCACTGTGGGAAGCAGAGTGACAAGGAAAGGAGACAATCTTGCCAAGAGCCAAGAGCAACTTGAGAGCTTGCATGGGATAACAACTTTAGAAGGAGATCCTCCAGCCACAGTCAAGACTTCAGATGGTTGCAGAGACCTTGACTGTGATCTCATGAGAGACTCAAAGCCAGGATCACTCAGTTATGATTCTCTCAAATCCAGGCAATACAGAAACTTAAAGATGACAAATGTTTGCCTGAAGCCATTAAATTTGGAGATGAATTGTCACGTGCACTAGATGACTGATAGAGCAGTAATACCGTGTGTGGGCTACCCTGGTGACCCAGATGGTAAAGAATCCGCCTACAATGTGGAAGACCTGAGTTTGACCCCTGGGTCGGGAAGAGCCCCTGAAAGAGGACATGGCAACCCACTCCAGTACTCTTGTCTAGAGAATTCCATGGCCAGAGGAGCCTGGCAGGCTACAGATCATGGGGTTGCTGACAGTCAGGCACAACTGAGCGATTTTCACTTTCACTCTGTGGGACAGTTATGAAGCGTTGCTTCACTGAAAAGATCAATCCATGCTATAGAGCCTCGGCAGCTGGGAAGAGAATGTCCTATCCCAGGGGCCACACAGCAACTTCGTGCCCCAGAGATGAAGGCCTCCCTCTCCAGGTAGATTCAGCCCGATAGGGATGCCTGGTCTATTGATGGGAATGATGCAGAGGAGTGTTTTGAACAAAGAGGGTGGCAAAGATACCTGTTCTACTCACATAAAGCCATATGACATTGGCCATGGCTCATGAGTTCTAGACTTCCTTTCTGTAGCTGAAATGACTCTGCTTTTTCCAAGTCAAATAAGGGAACACATGTGAAAACATGTTTGAAAATAGAGCTATTGCTGTGATTGCTGGTCCTTGGCACCTTCTTTAAAAGTTGAATGCTAGCTCTTGCTTGTTTATAAACATTGATGAAACTGTCCATTTTTCTTCGTCAGAATTATGGGACACATGAGTATGTCATTATCTTCCATACTTTAATGTTCCCTCCTCTGTGAGTACCTGAATTTATTCACTCTCAATTTTAACTATGAAGTCAAAGAAAGGATTCTTTTCCTAAGCTAATTGCCATCATGTTTCCCCTTAGAACAGTTTTCAGCTTGGCCTGCCATATCTATCCAGTCTGAGAAGACCCTGAATCTCCATTTTTAATCATCTCTGCACTCTGTGTTATGAATCACCCAATGCTAGCCACCTCTAAAGGAATAAAAGGAACACACTTTTAGTATATATTGCTCATACCATCATGAATATCAAAAAAATACATTTTACAACATTGATTCATTGACTCATTCATTTCATAACAGTAATACTTTGTACTATAATTAACATACATACCGTGAACACTTATATGCTGTATCATGCTCTATTCTAGATGTTAGAAGTACAGCTGTAAACAAAGCAGAATCCATACTTTCACAAAGCTTTTCGTTTATTAGTGAGTGAATGCAGATCATAAATAATCTACATGAAATGCAGAGCATATTACACGTTGCTGCTGAAAAAAAATGAAAGAATTATACGGAGTACATGGAGAGTGTAGTGTCAAACACAGTTGCCAAAAGTCTTCATGCGGAATGTGACGTTTGAGTTAAGATCTGGTGGAGGTAAAAACTGACATTGGGTCCCGAAGTGGAACACTGCCACCAGAGGAAACAGTGAGAAGAAAGGCCCTCGTGTGGAAGCATGTCTGGTCTGTCTCAGAGAGAAAGGAGGTTAACACGATGGAAACAAGTGAGAAAGAGCAGTTGTCACTTCCCAGGAGGCACCGCGGTAAAGAACCTGCCTGCCAGTGCTGGAGAAGCACGGGGCCTGGGTTCGATCCCGCGTCAGGAAGGCTCCCTAAGGAGGAAGTGGCACCCCACTTCAGTTTTCCTGCCTGGAAAATGTTGTGGATAGAGGAGCGATACAGTCTTGTGGGGTCGCTAAGAGTTGGACACGACTAAGCATGCATGCACAAGGCCAGAGGGTTTTTTTCCTTTCCTTTTCTTTTTTTTTGAGGCTAGAGGTTTTAACAGGAATTTAGATGTTTTCCAATGACTTGTACATGGAATGAGATGGAAAGCCTCTGAAGAGTTGAGCAGAATGTTGATTCGATCTGACTTGTGGTAGCTCCACTGGTAAAGAATCCACCTGCAATTCAGGAGACCCTGGATGGTCTATTGGGTCAGGAAGATCCTCCGGAGAAGGGATAGTCTACCCACACCAGTATTCTTAGGCTTCCGTGGTGGCTCAGACCATAAAGGATCTGCCTGCAATGTGGGAGACCTGGATTCAATCCCTGTGTTAGGAAGATTCCCTGGGGGAGTGCATGGCAACCCACTCCAGTTTTCTTGCCTGGAGAATTCCCATGGACTGAGGAGCCTGGCAGGCTACAGTCCGTGGGGTCACAAAGAGTCAGACATGACTGAGCGACTACGCACAAGCATATATTTTATAAGAAGCACTCTAACAGTTATGATAAGAACAGAATGAGGAGGCCTGTAGCAGATGCTGAGTAATTGGTAAGAAGGTTTGAGCATTAATTTGAGTGAATAATAGTGATAGAGTCTTTTACCAGAGAGATTTTTTTAAAGGTGTGGAAAAGTGGCAAAAATTCTGGATATATTTTGAAGGGAGAGCCAGAAGGAGTTACTGACAGATTGACTTAGGATGTTAGAATATTATTCCAAAGATTTTTGGCATCACACAAATGGAAGAATGGGCTTTTTTTAAAGTGATGATAAAGACTGCAGGGAAATGCAATTTGGAAAGTTAGAACCTAAGGAGTTCATTTCATAATATTTTAACCTGAGGACACCTAGGTGAAAATGTCAAGTAGGCAATTAGTTGTTCAAGTTGGGAGTTCAAGGATGAGGTATGGGCTGAAGATGTTCATTTATAATGCATCAAGATTTAAATGATCTCAAGGCTGAAAAAATGTGTTGGTTAAAAAGAAAAGTGGTTCAAATATTTAGTTCTGGAACACTCTAAATTTAGAGATAGGTGAGGAGAGGAGAGCGTAGGAGAAAAGAACTTGAGGAGGAGCAACCTGTTACTCTGGAGAAAGTCCATGGCAGTGAGCATTCTGGAAGGCAAGTTAAGATAGTGTTTTAAGGATGAGAGACCCATTAACTCTGTCAAATGCTGTAGATAGGCCAATAGATGGGGACTACCAATAGAAGCAATACAGAGTTTACTGGTGATATTGACAAGAGTCATTTCAGTGGAGTTGGAAGCACGAAAACCTGAATGAGATGAGTTGAAGGTACAAGCTAGGAAGAGAAATATGGAGTGCCACTCAGGACGACTATTTTCAGAAGTTTTTCTTCAAAGTAATGAAAGAAAATCTGAGGTAGTATCTGACGAAAAAAGAGAGCTCCAAGGAAAATTGTTTTAAGGAGAGAGATAATAGAGACTATTTTGTGTTTATGGGAAAATCTCAGTAGAAAGGAAACAATGATGGAGCGGAGGGGAAGATTGGTGGAAGCAAGGTGCTTGCGTGGTTGAGTGAAATTAGCACATAAGTGTAAAGACTGATCATCGCTTGGAGTACAGTTTATAGCAATAGACACAATTCATAGGCACAGGTACACATAGCAGGCATATCTGTTTGGGGCTCTTTGAAATTTTCTACTGTTGCTTCAGTATTCTCAGAAAACACAATATGCTATGTCATGGACTAAGAATGTGCATAAAAGAGTAGGTGTTGGAAATTTGAGGAGAGAGGAAATCATTTAAAATAGTTATCCAGGAAAATGGAAGAGACTCTAGATTGAGCAACTAAAATATGAATCCCAGGTGTCATTAAAAGCTCACTTGACATTTGTAGTCACATTTATAGAACTGTGGTGTCTTTTCCCCAAGGATGTTCAGCTGTCTGGTTTGGGCAGGGAGTAGAAAATGAGATAAGTGAAATATAAACAGGTACATATAGCCTTTGTCAAGAGAGGAGAGAAAATAAGTGAAAGGCAGGGTAGCTAAAGATAGAGGTCAGGGAGTGGTTATAATGACTGAACATGGAATAAGCAGAATAAGGAGGGATGTAAAAACGGAGGATGGGTTAGGGATAAACAAAGGTGGTTGGATTAACAGTAGAGATCCATGAGTTAAAGAGATTGTTGGAGTTGGAATTTTAGACCAGTACACTGAAAAGATAGGATGTGGTTGTTGGAGGGAAAAAGAGTGTTGTAAATGAAATTTGGAGGGACTGTCGTTAGTGTCAACAACAAGTTTTAGGAGCTGGAGACATGACATTGGAAGGAAGGATGTCAAAGAGTTCTAGGCAAAGATATTGAAAGGACCATCTAAGTGGACACCACAGTTCCTTAGAAATATGGTAGGAGTAGTGGTGGAGACAGTGACCGTGAACCAGGAATTAAAATTTTCAAGGAGTGAAAAAGTGACGAGAGTCAAATACCAACTGCCAAGGAAAGATACTAGATAGAATGATCTCATGACATGAAATTGTGGGAGTAAAAACTGGATTTTTTAAAGAATAAGAAGCAGAAACATGACTTAGTTCTCTTCCTGGAGAGTAATATGCAATATGTGAGGAAAAAAAAACCTGTGCCCCTTGAAACAACTTCAAGGAGACAGATTTCAATTTTGCAAAAATAAAAAGAGTGAAGAACGTGAGAGATTTTGCTGATGGCCTATCACTGTGGAAAGGTCAGTGAAATATTTTCATATTCTACTCTTTAGTAACTTGGTTATATGTTCAAGAAAACAGGTGTGGAGGAAAAATAACCTGTACGCATGCTGGCAGTACTGTGCCGGGGTGCAGTTCAACTGTATTAATTACCCACCTACAACGTGCACTGGGGACCCAGGGACACAAAGTCAGAACAGCCTCTGGTATTTCGGAACCATTTTTAGTTCTATAGTTTCATAGTGTTTTTGTGATATAGAAAAACAGTGTTCCTTGGGGTAGTCAGATGGAAAGTAAGAAAATGGTATAAGATTTCAGAATAAAGTAGTAACTGATATCAAATATAAATTTGGCATGCTGATAAAAATACATCTAAAACAATCAGCAAGATGATAAAGAAGTGGGAAAAGCCTCTGCTAGATAAGCTCGAGCGCTATTTACCCCGCTTTATGCCCAGTCTCACTGGGCTTTGATTTTTCTATAGGAGAAAAATACATGGTGTAAGCTGAGAGGGTCTGACCAGATAAATCCCAAGATCTTGGCTCTAAAATTATGTCTTAACCTTCTGACAAGGAAAATAATTTTAAAATGTTTTCATATAATAAATTTCCTTTATACTACTCTGCTTTAAGCTATTTGAAAATTGTTTATATAATTTAAAATGGGAGCTCTCAATAAATAACATTAGATAAGCTTTGTTTTTGCTTTAGAAAGCAAGTGAATGAATCCCACAAAACATGCCTGTACATACGGAACAAAAAGAATAAAATTTATTTTCTTTCCCTAACCCCAAGCAAAGAAAAATATTTTCCTAGATATTTCATTTCCCTAACAAATTCCAAGATATATGCTAATCAGCATTATATTACTAACTGATTTCCTATTAATATGTAGCCAATATAAATCTTCAAAAATGATTAAAATGAATAATGGATGATAGGGAATATGGTAAAGCTTCAAATTTAAAAAAGAAACCATTTCTCTAAAAATTGTGGTTGTAAGATTTTACCCTTCATCTATCATGTGTGACAGGTTTGAAATAAACAAGTACTAGCCCCCCAAAGTGTACACTTCAGTGGGATTTCTTAGGGCCTTTTATACTAAGATTTAGCTCTTCCTTATCCATGCACTCAAATTACACCTTCGTGAACTGAGGCTACAATTGATCACTCTCAATAAGGCTGGAATATAGTCTAGAGCAGTGCAATCCAACGTAAGATCAGAAGACTGACTGCCCATCTGCAAATTGCTTCTTGCTAGTCTGCAGCGAGATAAGGACCTTGGTAGAGCGTGCATAATGAGATAAGGAGCTTGTACCAGAACATAAATTACCTACATCATGAAGTATACTCTTAACTTCAGTTGCTGTTTCTTTCCTAGTAAGACTTTTTCAATGAAGGCAACAGTGTGTTGATTTTCATTCAGGCACACTCATGGACCTCCTCATAGACAAGAACTTTGAGTAGCACAAGAAAAGAGACTAACTATGGAGGGCCTTTCTGCTGGCTACAATTTGAGTATGCTTAATCACTCCAGGTTCTTCACATTATAGCATAAATTAATTACAGTATAGATCAATTTCTCTGTAAACTGCTTAGTGTCTGTAGTCTTCACTGCTAGATTCCCACTAGCAGGCACAGAGTTGGACTTCAATAAATGTCTGTTGAATGAATTAACTGCAAACCATCTTTAACAGGAATTCATATTTGTTTCTATTATGTTATTTTTCTTTGGGGATTTAAGCAAAGAAATATAAGAAACAAAATCACGGTAGAATATGCAAGTATCAATTGCTCACTTGTGTCCATCTCTTTGTGACCCTTTGGACTGTACCCCACCAGGCTCCTCTGTCCATGAAATTTCCCAGGCAATAATACTGGAGTGGGTGTCATTTCCTCCTCTAAGGTATCTTCCCCACCCTGGACCAAACCCACATCTCCTGCATCTCCTGCAATGGCAGGCAGATTCTTAACCACTGAGCCATCGGAGAAGCCCTGAATATGTACAGAAGAGACACTCATCTCCATCATTAACTCAAAGAGTAAATGGTGAAGAATGAAAATCTATTATGACTCATTGTTATCTATTGCCATTACTAGGACTTCCAGTACTAAGTTAAATAAACATGGTGAGAGTGGGCATCACCTTGTTCCTGATCTTAAAGAAAAAGTTTTCAGATTTTCACCACTGAGTGAAAGCTGTGGGCTTGTTGTATATGGTGTTTATTATGTTGAGGTGTGTTGCCTCTATACCAATCTTGAAGGTTTTTATCGATGTTGAATTTTATCAGATGTTTCCTCTGCATCTATTGAGATGATCATAGCTTTTATCCTTCATTTTGTTAATATGTTGCATGACATCAATTGTTTTGCAGATGTTGAACCATCCTTGTATCCTTGGGGTAAATCCCACTTGATATGTGTGTGATATTTTTAATGTACTGTTGAAGTCAGTTTGCCAATATTTTGTAGGAGACTTTTGCATCTATGTTCATCAAAGATATTGGCCTACAGTTTTCTGGTAGAGTCCTTATTTGGTTCCCCAAAACTTTAGTTTCAAAACAGCAGCACACTTTTAATCCCCTATAGCTTTTACATGTCATGAACTGAGGAGCTTGGATGGGCAGTCCTGGCTTGATGCTTCTCACAATGTTGTAGTCAGATATTGGTCAAGTAGTATCCGATGTCTTAACTCTGCCAGAAGTACCCACTTCCAAGGTGGCTCACTTACATGATTAGAAATTGGTGCTGGCTGTCTTGAGAAGCCTCATATCTCCACATAAACCTTCCACAGGGCTGCCCGAGTATCTTCATGTTGTAGCATCTGACTTCCCCTGGAAGTGATACCAAAAAGAAAGTTTTCATTTTTTGAGACCTGGCCTTGCTTTTCATAACATTCTGTTTACCAAAAAGGATTCACAATTCCATTCCAGCCCACATTCAATGGTAGGGAAATTAAACTTCTCCCTTTGAGGCAAGGAGTATCAGTGAGTTTAAAGAAATATTTTGAATCACTGCAGATTATCTAGAGGATTAAAATTTCCTTTTTTTTTTTTTTTTTTGCTTAAAAGACTGATTATTTTACTATAATAACTAGTAACTTCACTAAAAGATAATTGGCTATTTAAATAAAATTAAAAATAAATTGGCTTTTCCAATAAATTGAATTTCTTTCTTCCTTTTGTTTTCTCCTCCTCCTGTAGCTTTTCCTCTCTTCTCTAAGATTGGCTGTCTTGCTCAACTGGCCGCCACAGTTGTCTGTTTGGAAATCTAGTAGGTATAACATAAATGTTTCTTCCAAGGTCACCCAGCAAAATGCAGCACTCACTCTAAGTTTTCCAGTGACAGATTCACTCATATTATTTTTAGTTATTTTGAAATAACCCATCAATGACAGCAGCTTTACTTTTTTCCCAAGGCTCTGTGATTTTGAATATAAGATTCAAGAAGTGAGTTTCTAATGACAACGAGACAGATACTGGGGTCAGGGAGGGACTTAAAGTGACAAGGTCAGAGAGTGAATTTTGTCACCCACAGAGTTGATGTCTGGATGCATGATGTGGTAAAAAAGAAATTGAATTGATGATTAGATAATGGACTACAGACCTTTCAAGTAGCAGGAGCAAAAGTCATTTTTTTCTTTTATTTCTTATTTATTTTAATTAATAATGCATGATGGTGATCTCAGCAGTTTAGCACAGCAAGTTCCAGTTCTCTCATTTTCTATCTGCAGTAGAGCGATGTGACTTTGCGTCAGTACAGGCTGTGGCATTTGTTATATAATCAAAACCAGAATCATATTTAGCTTGGCTAACTTCTTGAACCTCTCTGTAACAAAAGGATACATTGTTGTCTTAGGCCAAGAGAAAATATCACGTCAGTCTTGTTTGAGATAAGGGAGTAAGGTTTATACAGTGATCAGAGGTGGTTATTGAGAGAGCCATTCCCTGAATTTCACTTCAGAGTTTCATAGACTGTCATAACTAAGCCATAGTGAAGAAGCATAAAATATAGCCATTCTTTTATAACTTAAGTAGGTACTACTAACATATATTTCGCGTTTAATTTCTAGTAAATTGTGTTTTAAAGGCTAAAATGTTAACCAAGACCAGCAGAATTGTTCAGAACTATAAATACCTTTGCTTCTCTCAAGCTAGGTTTATGCTGTACTTTCCATCGGAATTTCAATGCACATGGATCAAAGACTGGTATCAAGAGAACTTTCTCTGACATTGAAGGATATAAACATCAAAAATAGTGCTAATAGAATAAAGAATAATAGAAAGGTGCTATCCAAGACTGTCTGCATTTAGCGTACATTCAGACAGCTGAATATTTTCCCCATAGTTTAAAGTAGATACTCTCACCCCAACCTGCATTGGAAGAATTTTTAAGTGGTTTCTTATGAAAAAGTAATTCAGTCCCATTTGTTGAAAAGCAACATGATTGTCAGTGTTTATTCTATGCAATTTACAAGAATAGGAATGATCTGTGAGTATGAAAGCAGTGCTAACCTGTAATATAGAATGTTGTTTAGTCACAAAGTCATGTCTGACTCTTTTGCAACCCTATGAACTGTAGCCTGCCAGGCTCTTCTGTCCATGCAGTTTCTCAGGCAAGAATACTAAAGTGGGTTGCCATTTCCTTCTCCAGGGGATTCTCCTGACCCAGGGACCTAATCTGAGTCTCCTGCATTGGCAGGCAGATTCTTTATCACTGAGCCACTAGGGAAGCCTGCATTATCGAATAGTGAATTCTAATGTTAATTTAATATCATAGCCAGTTTTGTGACTTAAAAAAAAATTACCAACTGATCCTTGATTTTTAGACTCATCCTGTATTTTATCCAATACTTTGTATCCAATACAAAGTATCCAATACTTTGGCCACCTCATGCGACGAGTTGACTCACTGGAAAAGACTCTGATGCTGGGAGGGATTGCGGGCAGGAGGAGAAGGGGACGACAGAGAATGAGATGGCTGGATGGCATCACCGACTCGATGGACATGAGTTTGAGTGAACTCCAGGAGTTGGTGATGGACAGGGAGGCCTGGCGTGCTGTGATTCATGGGGTCGCAAAGAGTCGGACATGACTGAGCAACTGAACTGAACTGAATTGAACTGTATTTTAGAGCTCTAAATTTTAAGACAATTGTGGAGAAACTGAAAAGTTTCCTTCAAATGGTTCTAAACAATGAAAGAAATAGTAGCATTTTTGAGCAGAGGGCTAGAGCAAACTACTGTAGGAATACATCACTGAGCTTAAATTTAAACGTTTGCCCCAAAACACATTTTAGATTGTGCAAAGTTCTAAACGAACAAACAAACAAACAAACAAAAGCCTAACAATAAAATAATTTATTCATTCAGAAAATTATTTCAGCACAAAAACAAAAATTTCAAAGTCTTGGTTAATTCATGAAATCTGAACAGTAATTACCATTGCTTTTTTTTCTTGTCAGTGTTTTTTTCTAACCTTCAAGAAAGGAAAACCTAAAAATAGGGGAGCTAGGAAAGAGAAGCAATATCCTATCTGAGCTTTATCAAATTAGGTAAGGGTGGAGTTGGTTGCTAACATGAGACAGTACAACATTTCTTTTGTCATGAAGGGAAGAAAGTCAGCTAATAAAATGTGAGCTTTCTTTGATGAGCATAAGTTTCTAATTAAAACCTTTCATAATTTGGCTGAATGTGGAAACACTAGAATCTCTTGACATAGCCTACAGGGAGGTGGGCAGGAAAGAGTCAGGCTGTGAATTTTTAAACCATTTCAGGTGAAGAGGAGAAAGAAGGTGTTTTTTGATGCTACAATTCAAGATGTATCAAAGAAGGCTCAGGGTCAAAGGCGATCTGAAAGCTTCTCTCTTTCATCTAAAAGACAGACATGGCCATACTATTCCTCCCACTTTTTCTGAGTAGAAGAAGAGTATAGAAGAGAGCAAAGAATATATTCAAAGTGAAGATACAGTCAAAGAGAAAGGACCTCATACTTTGCAAGGGTCAAAGACAGGATTTTAAGCAGACTAGACAATAAAGGTGTTGGAGTGGCCAGAGCAGCTAGAACCAGAGAAATAGAGTTGACAAAGTCTAAGCAATTGCAGAAATAAATGGCCATGGAACATTGGCACAGAGAGCCATAGAAGTGGGGCCACAAGTAGGAAATAAGGGGACAGTGTAAAAAGGATTCAGGTAAGACTCTCATGTTTACACAGAAATTCATTCTTAAGATGTTGATTTCACCAGAGTAAGAGACTGAAAGAATGGAGGGTTCCCTGTGTGTGTGTGTGTGTGTGTGTTTTACCCTCTCTCCTTAGGACTAAGTAGTTGTGCCTGGATGCAGAGCGGTGATCGTCAACCTCTAAAACAACATTTTTCATCATCTGGAATTTAAATATATATAATTTATACACGTGTGTGTGTGTGTGTGTGTGTGTGGGAAGGGAATGGAAGGGAACGGATGCTACTGAGCATAGGCTGTGGACCTGAAAGCAATGCTTTTCACCGTCCTTGACTAGGAAGGGAAGAGGCTGTTGTACAGTCTGTGTAGTTTGCTCAGTGATGGTTTGTTCTTGGCAATCTGGAGGGGAAGTGGAGTGAGGATGCTTGTGAAGCCTGGATCACAAACATGAGCCCTAGAGAGAAGCAGCAGAGTTCTTTATAGTTCAGCCTGCTATGCGTGAGATTCACCCTTGAGCTTCTCAGAGGCATCATTGCTTGACAGAAATAGGAAGAGAAGGTGTTCATTGGTTGTGATTGGAAGGAGAAACAGTAATAACAGGATTTGCTGTGATTTCAGCAAACTCTTCCATGTTCTAAGCTTCGGGTAAACCTCAGCTTCTGCTGTAGAAGAAGAGTGACAAAGAGATTGAAATTTCTCATATTAGAATCTTGGTCAACCTTAATTTGCTTTTAAATAACCTTAATGATCTTCTTGCCCTTAAATAGTGAGTAAATGGCCATTAAATATATAAATTATACTCAGTACACTGTAAAAAGTTTGCTGTCTGAGTTTTATTTGTACATGAAAATGGTATTCAAACTTTGAGTTCAATGGACAAACTGAGGTTTCCTTTCTGAAGGAAAAGACCCAAATGGCAATATAAGCAGGAGACTATACTGGAAGTAAAAAAATTTCTGTGATGTGCAGTAGAATGAAAAATGGAATGAAAAGAAGTAATAATAAATGACTCTATCTCTCAGATGTCCAAAAAGAAAGTAGAGACATGAAATACATAGTAGAATATGATATTCCCAAAGAAGTTGGAGAGCCCTCAAAAACCCACAGTCACAATTCCTGTCTCCTTCAACGCTGTTTACTTACTTTTTTTCTTCTCTTCTGTTAATTCTCAAACTGTGTTTCTTCCAAATATTAAACTTTTATCTTTTGGCTATCAGATATATCTCAACTTCACCACTTAAAAAACATTCCTAACTTTTATAATCTTCCTTATTTTAAGTATTATTTTACTCTAACTTATAAATTCTTAGTCTTATAATTTCCTCTATTTTACTCTCTGGTCTTAATTTTTGGTTGTCTCTTTCACATTTAAGTCAATTCTGTTAGGTTTGAAATTTTGCTTCAATGTCGGTTTAAAGTTTTCTGTACCTTTTAATAATCACATTTCCTTCTTAAGGGCTTCCCTGGTGGCTCAGACAGTAAAGAATCTGCCTGCAATGTGGGAGACCTGGGTTTGATCCCTGGGTTGGGAAGGTCCCCTGGAGGAGGGCATGGCAACCCACTCTAGTGTTCTTGCCTGGAGAATCCCCATGGACAGAAGAGCCTGGCAGGCTACAGTCCATGTGGTCACCAAGAGTTGGACATGACTGAGTGATGCAGCACACCACAGCATTTCCTTCTTAAAGTTATCTGTTCCTTATTTTTATGACTTATTTTCACCAAAGCCGAACAGTGGAGAGAACTGCTATTATGTGTAAGAGAATGGCATCTTTCTTTGATCTTCCTGTGCTGATGTGTACCACCCCTGTTTTCTAAGTATTGTTGTATTTATGTGTTTATTATAAATAAACAGTGATTTTGTATGAGCAGAGTGATACGGGAATTCAGTTTAGATTTTTCCATATGCATAATTGTTCTAGTACCATTTATTCCATAGTTTGGTAGCTCAGATGATAAAGAATCTATTTGCAATGCAATAGACACAGGTTTGATCCCACGGTCAGGAAGATCCCCTGGAGAAGGGAATGGCAACCCACTCCAGTAGTCTTGCCTGGGGGAATCCCACGGACAGAGGAGCCTGGTGTGTGTGTGTACACACCACACACACACACACACATATATATATACACACATATACACACACATATATATGAGAGTATATGTATATGGGGCTTCCCAGGTGGCTCAGCAGTAAAGAATCCTCCTGTCAATGCAGGTAACACAAGAGACGGGCATTCACTCCCCGGATCGGAAAGATCTCCTGGAGTAGGAAATGGCAGACTACTCCAGTATTTGTGCCTGGAGAATCCCACGGACAGAAGAGTCTGGTAGGTTACAGTTCATGGGATCAGAGAACTGGACATGACTGAGCATGTATTCCATTGCCAACATATATTGGGTCATCGAAAAAGCAATAGTTCCAGAAAAATATCTATTTCTGCTTTATTGACTATGCCAAAACCTTTGACTGTGTGGATTACAGTAAACTGTGGAAAATTCTGAAAGAGATGGACATACCAGACCTGCCTCTTAATAAACCTGTATGCAGGTCAGGAAGCAACAGTTAGAACTGGACATGGAACAACAGATGGGTTCCAAATAGGAAAAGGCATACATCAAGGCTGTATATGGTCACCCTGCTTATTTAACTTATATGCAGAGTACATCATGAGAAACACTGGGCTGGATGAAGCACAAGCTGGAATCAAGATTGCTGGGAGAAATATCAATAACCTCATATATGCAGATGACACCACCCTTATGGCAGAGAGTGAAGAAGAACTAAAGAGCCTCTTGACGAAAGTGAAAGAGGAGAGTGGAAAAGTTGGCTTAGAACTCAACATTCAGAAAACTAAGATCATGGCATCTGGTCCCATCACTTTACGGCAAATAGATGGGGAAACAGTGGAAACAGTGTCAGACTTTATTTTTGGGGGCTCCAAAATCACTGCAGATGGTGACTGCAGCCATGAAACTACAAGACGCTTACTCCTTGGAAGGAAAGTTACAACCAACCTAGATAGTATATTAAAAAGCCGAGACATTACTTTGCCAACCAAGGTCCGTCTAGTCAAGGCTATGGTTTTTCCAGTGGTCATGTATGGATGTGAGAGTTGGACTGTGAAGAAAGCTGAGCACTGAAGAATTGATGCTTTGACCTGTGGTGTTGGAGAAGACTCTTGAGAGTCCCTTGGACTGCAAGGAGATCCAACCAGTCCATCCTAAAGGAGATCAGTCCTGAGTGTTCGTTGGAAAGACTGATGTTGAAGCTGAAACTCCAATACTTTGGCCACCTGATATGAAGAACTGACTCATTGGAAAAGACCCTGATGCTGGGAAAGATTGAAGGCAGGAGGAGAAGGGGATGACAGGATGAGATGGTTGGATGGCATCACCGACTCAATGGACATGAATTTGAGTAAACTCCATGAGTTGGTGATGGGCAGGGAGGCCTGGCATGCTGTGGTCCATGGGGTTGAAAGAGTCAGATACGACTGAGCGACTGAACTGAACTGAACTGAATTGAGCATGCTTCCATGCCAAATCATATGTATATAAGCATATATGTGTGTGTGCTCAGGTTGCTATAGTTGTATCCAACTCTTTATGACCCCAAGGACGGCAGCCCACCAGGTTCCTCCATCCACAGGATTCCCCAGGCAAGAATACTAGAGTAGGTTGCCATTTCCCTCTCCAATAAACATACATATATAGTTATATTCAGATACCAACATATATGCAGTAAGCATAAGAAAAATCATGATTGTGATTACAAGGGGGAGTTGTGTAGGAAATGCATCTGAGAGGGGCATGCACAGGACTCCAAAGTTACTAATATTAATCTGTTTAATCAGGGTCACTAGCATGTCCATAGGAGAAGGCAATGGCACCCCACTCCAGTACTCTTGCCTGGAAAATCCCATGGGCGGAGGAGTCTGGTCGGCTGCAGTCCGTGGGGTTGTGAAGAGTCGGACAACACTGAGAGACTTCACTTTCACTTTCATGCACTGGAGAAGGAAATGGCAACCCACTCCAGTGTTCTTGCCTGGAGAATCCCAGGGACAGCGGAGCCTGGTGGGCTGCCATCTATGGAGTCGCACAGAGTCGGACACGACTGATGAGACTTAGCAGCAGCAGCAGCATGTCCATATGTGTTTATTTTCTTACTAGCCATTTAATAGTCATTAAATTGTACATTATGTACACATGTATCTTTTGCACATCTGCTTTATTTGCAACAGTGAATAGATGAGCAAGAATATGAATTGTTTGTCATTTTTAATAAAATGTACAATCATGTGGAATGCAAGGTAGAGATCTGAGATGAGAAAAAGGTAAAATTCTGTTATGGTCACTTAAATTACAGATAGCTGTGAAACATATAAGTGCAGAGAGATATTTGTTTCTCGAGCTCAAAGTAGAAGTTCATACTACAGATATCAGTTTGGAACTCTTAGCTCAGCTAACAGGTATGTAAGCCAGCGATGAACAGGTGTGGAGGAAATGGAGATGGCTCCAGACTGTACCCTGAATGTAACTTCTCTTCAGAAGTCAAGGAGAAGAATTCAGCCAAAAGACAGCAAAATCTTTGCCAGTGAGTTAGGAGCAGTTTGCTTCAGGAAACCCCAGAGGGGAAAAATATTTAAATAAAGTCAATAGATAATATTAGAAAATTATGTCAGGAGATTGAGAAAGATAATTTCAAGGAGTTGTTTTTGTTATCGTTTTTTAATCAACAAGGAGGCTACGGGACCCCCCTGATGGAGCAGAGGAGTGGTGGGAGCAGTTTGGAAGGATTAAGGAGTGAATGGAGAATTTGACCCTAAGAAGTTTCTCACAAAATCTGTCTCTTCTTTCCTAGAGTAAGACCTGTGATAAAATTTATAAATAGTAGACAAACAATAATAACTTAAATTAGGAAACTGGGAAAGGGAAAGTGTATAGGACTCTCCACAAGAGTAGATAGAGCTTGTCCTGGATCCTGTCCGTCCCAGTGATGGTTAATTTTATGTGCCAACTTGATTGGGCTAAGGGGTACACAGGGAGCTAGTAAAACAGTAGTATTTCTGGGTGTGTCTGTAAGGGTGTTGCTGGAAGAGATTAGCGTTTGAATCCACAGATTGCACAGACAAGATGGCCTTCACCAATGTGGGTGGACCTCACCCAATCCCTTGAGGGAACGACTGTCAAAGGAGGGGTGGATTGTTGTTCCATTCTTGAGCAGGGGCATCTATCTTCTCATGACCTTAGACATGGGAGCTCCTGGTTCTCAGGCCTCCAGATTCTGGGTACACCAGTGGCTCACTATTTTTCAGGCCTCTGTCCTCAGGCTGAATTATTCTTCTGGCTTTCCTTCTTCTCCAGCTTACAGACAGTAGATCTTAGGACTTTTTGTTTACCATGATGACATGAGCCAGTTCCTAAAACATATCTCCTCATATGTATATCAATATATGTATTTTACTTGTTCTGTTTCTCTGGAGAACCCTGACTCAAACACACTGTCATTTGCACAGACAATCCCAAGCAGTATGTCAAAATAGCAGTGAAACCACCAAAGGTGTAACATTCTCTTAGTCTTCTTCTGATCCTGAAACAAAGGAAACTATATCTGGAAAGTTCTGTAGAGTCTGTAAAGCGGGGAAAGAAAATGGAGAAGATGACTCTGATAGAAAGAAAGGTATCAGGTCTATACATTTCATAATAAAAATAAATTTGAGTGATATGGATAAAGGATTCGGGCAGCACCTAGTTAAGACAGATTTACTGTAGGCTACTCAGGGATTTCCCTGGTGGATCAGTTGGTAATGAAAATGCCTGGAATGCAAGAGACCCAAGTTCAATCTCTGGGTCTAAAAGAAGCCCTGGAGAAAGGAATGGCAACCCACTCCAGTATTATTGCCTGAAGAATTCCATGGACAGAGGAGCCTGGTAGGCTTTCTCCATGAGGTTTTGAAGAGTCAGACATGACTGAGTGACTAGCACTTTCACTAACACAATAAAGCTTAAGCTTCAGGTTTCCCTCACTTATGTGAATCCTTTTTAAGGCATTGGACCTACTTTTGTTTTCATACTTTTGCCATATGTTACTTAACAAGGGCCCTAAAATTTGTGTAAACTCACTCAATCTCAACTTACCCTTGCCTATAACTAATAAGAGTAAACCTTAGTAGTGTACATAAAAAATTCATAAAGAAAAAAGCAGAGATTCAGTTGGAAGTAACACCACCACCTCCACCCTTTTGACTGTTTCTTGTCCCACAGAAATTGGGCAGAAACAATTATTCAGCCTTAACACCACATCTCAGGGAGAAAATAAAGCAGTCCTGGCCTTGATACTGCAGGAAGATAGCCAAGTTACTTTCACAATTAGCCAAGCAAATGGAGTGTCTAGATCAGCACAACCAAGAATAAAAAAGAAAAAATTAACTGTCATGGCAACCAAGCAAATATTCTATGGCAAACAACTTAAGAAAGAAAGCATGGGAAGAAAGAAAAGGGGCTTATCCAATAAGAAATTATTACTTGAAGCACAAAAGAAAATTCTTCTCAATTGCTTCACACTGTAGAACAAATTGAGAAATGTGGCTTCTATAAAAAGCTACAAGATGAAATGATAAGATAAAAAATAGTTTGAAAATAATTGCAAATGTAAGAGGAAATGAGAATTAAAGCCCCATAATAAAATTAATTAATTAATTAGCATGGAAAAAAAATGATACAACTAAAAATAAAATTGCTGACATAGAGGAAGCATTTGAAATAATCACAGATTAAAAAAACTTAAAGAAGCAGAATCAAAAAAATTGGACGTGGATGGTAGAAAAAGATAAGCTGAACTTAACTCTAATTTTTGCTCTTAAACTAGAAACACTCAACAGAGAAATACCCTGAGATAAAGAAATCATTAAATCAACAATTTGAAAGAGAACTCTATTCAAGGACAATTTGATACAGAAATTTCAAGACCAGAGTATTTTCTAAGTCAGATATTTAAGTAATATTTTAAAAGAAGTCTTTTTAGGGTATCTAGACTTAAAACTCAAATCACCTACAATTGGAGAAAATCAGACTTGTATCAAAGTTCTACTCAGCAACCTTCGAAGCCAGAAGACAAGGAAGTAGTTTCCACAACAGTCTTAGAAAAATGTGACCCAAAAACATTACCCCCGGTCAAAGTATTAGCCAAGTATAAAGGCAACAGGGATATATTCTCAACTGTGAAAAATATCAGGGGGGCTTTCCCTGTGCTGTTGGTGTTCAGTTGCTCAGTCATGTCTGACTCTTTGTGACCCCATGGACTGCAGCACGTCAGGCTTCCCTGTCCTTCACCATCTCCCAAGAGTTTGCTCAAACTTATGTCCATTGAGTTGGCGATGCTATCCAACCATCCCATCCTCTGTCACCCCCTTCTCCTCCTACCCTCAGTCTTTCCCAGTAGCAAGTTCCTTTCTAATGAGTTGTCTTTTCACAGCAGGTGGCCAAAATACTGGAAACTCAGTGGTAAAGAATCCGCCTGCCAATGCAGGAGACATGAGTTTGATCCCTCACCCAGGAAGAACCCATGTGCTGCTGAGCAACTAAGCCTGTGTACCGCATCTACTGAGGTTGTGCTCTGGAGCCTGCGAACTGCAACCACTGACCTGCCTGCTGCATCTACTGAAGCCCGGGTGCCCTAAAGCCTGTACTCCCCAGTGAGAGAAGCCACTGCAACGAGAAGCCTGAGCACAACAGCTAGGGAGCAGCCCCCGTTCACCCCAACTAGAGAAAAGCCTGTGCAGCAAAAAAAAAAAACCCAGCATAGCCGAAAACAAATAAGTAAAATCATTGAACAAAAAGAAACTCAGGGAATCCACAACCTAAACACGCTTCTTGGAGGGAAAAAATGTTTGACAAAGAAATTCAAAAAATTAAAAGAAAGATGTCATTGAAGAAGAGAAAAGCCTAAAATGAATAGTGGTAAATATTAGACCAAAAAACTCAGAAAACTAATTGTAAATAACATTTAGAATAATTATTTTATAGAAGTAAGTCATAGGTTTATAGAGTATAAAATATTAATAGCAAAATTCAAATGAAGTAAAATATTTTATTTAAAATACATGCAATATAATTCTATTTTTGTAAAAATATGAATCATTCATTTTTACATATATAAATGATATATGCATTTGCTTTTTGTCAACGAAGATAATTTCAGGGAAGTAGTATTTGGAGGTTTTTTCTCAAATCTTTTATCTTTATAATTTGTCTGCAAAATTTGTAAACTTTATAATTTGTATTTATCACTTTGAAAAACAAGAAAGTGATTTTTAAAAAATGAAATACCTTCATAATGCTAATCAGAGTTAATTAAGGGTAGTAGACATGTGAATGATTACTTTCTTCTTCTTTTTTTTCTGCTGTGTTCTGATTCCCTCACCCCACTTTACTGTCCAGAAATTATAAAACATGAATGTAAGTAAAGTAGTAGAAGGAGTAAAGGTAGGAGTATGTTTGAAAAGATTTTGGTTAAGTCGTTTTGCCGTAATTGTAAGAAAATGTGGACTTAAGACAGGGATTTTATCAGAGGAAACTATAACATGTTTCTTGTTGAACACTGGAGTGGGTTGCCATTTCCTTCTCCAGTGAGAGATACTATATAGATGCAAATTGATGCTGAGGGTGAAGTGGAGATAACTAACAGAAGGACTATGTTTCCTTGAAGAGGTTATAAATGATGGAACCCAGAGCACTAGCAGGGTGATTGTCCTTGGAAACAAGAATGGCCCATTGTGTAAAAGAGGAGAGGAAAAAATGGGTACAATGTAAGCCAATTGTTTAGGGATGGAAAACAGAGAGAATTTGATCCTGATGTTTTATGTTTTCTTAACAAAAATTGTATATTATCTGAATATACAGTAGGAGGAAGGCATATTGTATTAGAATAAAAATACTAGTAAACATAACAAAACAAATCCAAATTCTTAGCAACTGAGAGCAAAAGAAAACAAAAAAATCCCTTCTATTTATTGTGTACACAAAGCCCACATGGATATTCACGATGGGCCAGTTGCCTTCCTCACAGTCACTCATGACACAGGTTCTTTCCAACCTGTGGCTTCACCATCTCCTAGGTCCTCACTGCAGCCTTCCATTCAGCCTGCAGAAAGAGAAGGATTGTATGTAGAAGATTCTTATGGGCCAGGTACCAAAGTGATGGTTACATCTTCTGCCTACATTCCATTGGCCAGAACTCAGGAACTCGACTGCTTTCAACTACAGTGGAGGCAGAGGAATAGTCAGCTTGTGAGTCCAGGAGAAAAAGAAAATGGCTTGGATAAAAGTTAACCAATTTCTGCCTCAAGATAGTGGTATAAGATACTTTCAGGTAGTGGGGCAATCAGTCTATCGGAAATAAAATTATTGGGCCACATTGAGTGCAAAAAAGAAAATCTTAAATTCACCATGTTAAATTTGTAAATGTCAAAAATGTGCAGAAAAGTCTCATTGGGCTCAGGTGGGTGATTTCCTCAATAGCAATATTGCAGTTCAATTCACATACAGAAAAGGAAGTTGTTAGGCTCATCCAGACTTACTGTGTTCCTAGCTGAATAAAATAGAGGAAGAGTCACACAACCAATTGAAAATATTTGTAAAAGATAAATGTTATTTATGGACCACAGAAACCAGGCTGATTCAGGAAGCAGATGGATATTGAAAAAGTGGTGGAGTTAACACATTGGGGGTCTCAATGAGGTCAGATATTTGTAGACATAGAAATATTTGATTGAAAAGCTATAAGAATGAAATTGTTGATCTTACAGTGGATTGCTTTATTTATTTAAATTTTCTAGTGATAATATGGTTTATTTGTATTATCATAAGAGGGAATGGAAGCAGTAGAATGAATGAAAGGTCATTGGGAAAGAGAACAGCAGAAAACTGAAAGACCTAGGGAGAGAATTTAGACATTTGAAGTTTAAAAGAAAAGTGACATCAACAGAGAGAAAAACTGTTAGCTAAGCTCTAGCGTTAAGTGAATGAGCTGGGTGAAAAACAAAAAAGACTGTTTGATGACAGTGTGAATGAGAATGATGAAGCAATTTACCAAGAGGAATAAATCTGAAAAAAATGAAGTTGAAGTAATGGGTTGTAAGGAATAATAGAAACTAAGAAACTCTGAGTAGGATGCTTCAAACTGGTGGGGAGTGAAAAATGAAACAACTTCAAGTTAAGAATAGAAGGAAGTTACTCCAGTAGACATCTGGAGTTCACAGAAGGCAAGGAGGAGAGAAGAAAATTCCAAGAGGAGGTGAAAGATACTGGGGAGCTTTCTGATCATAGTGGGTGATCCAGTAGTTGTAGGAGGTTTGTGAAGAAGGCTGTGTGGGTGCTTAGGTAGGATGAGTGGATAGCAAGCATGGAGAAGAAATTAGAATGATAACGTGTTACCTGGAAAGATCCAGCTTCTGGTGGTGACTGGGATAAACAGAGATACAAAGTATGATGCAATTATAAGATTATAAGTATTAATATTGTAAGCAATACTCTCAGTATTATTCTGTATTCTGCTCCTAGCATGAGAGGAAAACATAGAGAAAATAAATGAGAATGATATGGGAATATTTGAAGGGTAAAATATTACAGCTATTGAAGATTGATTGGAAGAGATAAAAGAAATAAAAAAGAGTGACTTCCTCATTTCTGGTTTAAGCAATGGAATGGCCATTGGTGTAACCATTGAATTTAGGAAACATTGCCCCAGGAACATAGATCTTATGGTCTGCTTTTATTTTGGAAAGAGGAAAATGCTAAATTACTCATTCAAATGGAGATGTTGAGTTAAATATATGCAAAAAAGAAAATAGTACAGGAGAGATATCTGGGCTGTGAATATAGAAGAACATCAACAATTATGGGTTGATTAGAAAGGGATGGCAAAAAAAGATTCAAAAGACATAGCCAGAGAAATCAGAGAAAAACCACTAAGAAATTGTACTATAAATCCATTCAATAAGAGGCAGCAATAAATCAATAGGGTGAAAAAAAATGCCAAAAAGTAAATAAACAAGATGTTTCAAAGTATCAGTTGATTTGTATGACATAGGACAAATATAGTTCCTGCTTCTGCGGTAGTCCCAAATTTTCTGAAATGAGACTCTATTAGGTTTTCAGATTTTCTGAAAATCATTCTACTATACTCAAATATATCTTAATTTCATCACTGTAAGCATAATCTATATTAAAAGATTGTTTCAGATACAGTAATTTAAATAAATTATTATCAGATAATATGTTTAATTTTAGTAGTTTAAAAATACATCACCCTCTGTAAAAGCCATTTTCAGTACAGGTGCTAGTCTAATTTTTTTAAACTCCAAATACTCACCAACAGTGGAGAAATAATGTATAAAGTAAAATAATCCATCACTGTTGATTATTTTCCAGCACAGTTTCTACATGAAATACAATATCTATGGGAATTTAGTATAAAACTTTCTGGATCAGTAATTCAAATTTCCATTTCCCAGCAAATATACCTTAAGTGATTATTTTTTCAAAGGAAAAAAAATAGACACAAGAAGTAGTGTAAATGTAACTCATTCAGGAAAAGGAATTTAATGTAAAACTGATAGAGATCCTGTCAGATCCTCAGATGTTCGTTTACAATAATCAGTTTATCAAAGAGAAGCTGAATTTAAAGCAACAGGAAATCCTTCGACAATTTAGGGAATGCCTCCCTCAAGTCTGACAGATTTATTAACACTGATATTTTCCCCCCTACAAATGCATATTATTCGCTTGTACTGTAATGATTTATGGATGCAGCAGATTCAAAATGTGTTTTATAATAGAGGGCCTAATGCCAAGCATGTGTCTACTTTTTCGCCTTTTTCCCCTTTCTTTTCTATTTCTTAAGGCAGCCTTACATTCATAATATATTTATTCCACTGCTGAAATGCAAGGCAACAGTCTGTTTGTGTGGGTTGTAGTCTTTAAGACTGTCTAGATTACTTTCGATCTTTGGATCACAGAAATCTACATAATCACAATTTCATTCTCATTTTGACAAGGATCCTCAGACAGACAGCACAGTACTGGAAAGTCAGTAAAGGCACCGTGGAAAACAAATCTCACAATTGGCCAGCCATATGAGAATCTGTAAAGCTTTCTTGAGTTTGCTCATTGGTTTAACAAATTTAGCTACAGTAGAACTATGGGGGAGAGCTAAGAGAGTCCACTTCCTCAGATTTGCAAGGCAAAGTTGATGGCAAAAGATTTTTGCAAAATCAATTCTCTTTCTAAATGAGGCAATCCTTTACATTTATCCTATAGAGTTATTTATTTTAAATAGTAGAAACAATATTAAAGGGAATATTTTTAACCTATCTCATTAATATATTAATTATATAATATTAATGATATATTTCATTTTTAATGAACTAAATCAGTTTTATTAATTCAAAAAGTATGGTTCCACCCGACTATGGAATACAGCTCCCAAGAACCATAGCATAAACGTTGAAGAATGTGAGCATTGTAACAAGTCTATGTGACTTTGATTCCCAGCTCTGCCAATGTTTTTAAAACTTTGCTGAAGTTACTTCCCCTCTCTTTGCCTCAGTTTCTTCTTCCCATAAATGGGAATAATAATGACATCTTTCAGAAGGTTGAGTAAGGACTAAGTTAATATACATAAAGAATTTAGGACATAGCTTGGCATGGATTAAGCTCTACCCGAATATTAGCCACCAAAGATATTAGCTAGAATAAAATTTTTCTCATTTTCAAAAAGCAACCTCAATTCATCTTAAATTTGGGCAATTAATTTGTTGGGCAAACTTCTGCCATGTCTATTGCAGGAGTTCTAGCAAAGAAATTCCAGAGGATGTAACTAACATCTAGGGAACATTACTCACAGGTGAATCCAGCAGGCATTTATTAAGTGCCTACTAGGTGATGATGGACAGGGAGGCCTGGCGTGCTGTGATTCATGGGGTCGCAAAGAGTTGGACATGACTGAGCAACTGAACTGAACTGAACTAGGTGCCAGATGGCTTCTAGTTTCTAAAGTAGAAAAAAATGGACAAGTCTATGCTCTAGGACCTCTCCATCATGTTTGCAAACATGTAAGTAGATAGATGGCAGCAAGGACTGATGGGTGGTAAGACATATGTTTGCCACGTGGACTGGGAGTAGAGAGCGTGGAGTCTGCTCAGTGGAAGCAGACAAGGTTCAGAGGCTCCCATCTGAACTGACCCTGAGGCCTGACTCCAAGCCCCAGCCTGTTTCAGTGATTAAATAGCTATCAAGGAACATTATAAAAATCTCTGCCCTATAAAACTAAATATGTAATGGAACTTGACTTTCACATCACTCTAGCAATTTTAAGTGAGGGTGAGGGGTTCACACCAATTCTAGATGTCTCATTCCTCTTTAATTCTCTCACAAAAGACACAGATGAATACAGACCATCAGCGATTGGTATGATGAAAATTGTTGTTTCCCCTGCCCCTTACATTTCTTCACAGATATAATGCCACAAATGCTATTCTCGAGGATAAAGTGCTGACAGAGAAGAGAGGACACTATAGAAATATTTGAATATCACAATGGATATAAATGACAGGATACTACCATTGAAGTCATAGTTGAAGCATAGAAGGAACCACAGACAGTTGTCATAGCATTTAACTTTTTTTGTATTTTAGACTAATGTTCAAATCCACAGTTTCATCATGTTTGGCTTGGCAGGCACATCCCACTCACTCTGAGGGTGTGTGGCAGGGAAGAAGAGCCAGGAGTAGATGGATCCCAACTGCTTACTCATCTCATGGCAGAAAGGCTTTTTTTTTTTTTTTTTTTTTTAAGTTGTAGTTCTTCCAGCATGGAAAGTGAGGACCAGCTGAAGTGACTTATAATCATTTGCAGATACTTTGAGACACTGGTATTTCTTTTTTTGGACGAAGAACATCAGAAGAAGCTTGGTAGCTAAGAGTTAGAAGGGGCCCACTTGAGTTTACTACTCTGCCCCTCACCCCTGCAGTTAAAAGAGAAAGACTCTAACCTGGGGAAGATCAAATGCCCTGAACAAAATCACACATCTATCTGGTACCAAATCAAGGCTGGAATCCAGATTTCCTGGGTTCCAATCATGTCTTATTTCCACTCCACCATGAATTCTTCCTGATAATTATGAGTGAAATATAGTAGAGCTTTCATATTCTGGTAAAGTTTTCTAAGACCTTCTCAAATTGGGGAACACAGCTCTAAGCATATATTTTGTTCTTTCAAATGCAATCGAGTATAACTGAAAAATGCCAGTGATACCTTTGGGTTTTTAATGCATCCGTTATATGGGACTATGGCTTATTTATTCAGCTATTAAAATACCTGTCTTCAAGAGCATATTTCCTTCTAAAGTTAGTTAGGAGTTAATTGCTTTTTCAGATTTTACTAAAGTTTCATTTTCCACAATTAGAACAAATTTTGGACTATTTAGAAAATTTGCCAAATCAGATTCACAAATCACTTTTTCATGTCTCCACATAGAACTAACAGTAGGCTTGACAACTTCAGATTTTCAAGCCATCATATAATTCAACAGTCCACTCTGAATTTATCCAAAATGTTAATTTATGGATAAGAACATGAATACTTTTAATGAATCTCCCTGGTGGCTCACATGGTAAAGAATCTGCCTGGAATGTAGGAAAACTGGGTTCAATCCCTGGGTTGGGAAGATCCCCTGGAGAAGGAAATGACAACCCACTCCATTCTTGCCTGGAGAATCCCACGGACAGAGGAATCGGGTGGGCTACATTTCATGGAGTTGCAAAGAGTCAGACACGACTGAGTGACTAACATACTTTCTACCACTGGCAGCTGGATTTCCTTCAGAGTCATTTTTTCATATAAAACATAGTTTCATAGCACTTCAGTAGAATTTTATAAGCTATAAGTATTAGACAAGAACTCAAATACACAATGAATGTGGGTGCTTAGTGGTCATTTCACTCACTAGCTAAAGTTCCTATCTATTCATCAGCTTTGTGCTGTAAGTCACTCACTCTCAAAATCAGCAAAATTAAATATTGCTATATACTACTAATAGAGGTGTGCGGAATCTCTCAGTAATCCAGAGGCATCTGCTAAATGTGTCATATCAAAATATCTTCTACTCTTATTATATCCATCTTCTAGCCTGTACTTCAGAAAGTGCAATGTTGGCCCCATTTCACAGGTGGAAACTGAATTAGCATGAAGTTCAGTTACACAGAGTGTGTCCCTTTGTACCTTTCCTAACCTGTATATACACAATAGATATTTTCAAGACCTGTGAAGTTTTCCAAATCAAGCATAGCTCATTACATAACAAAATCCTTTCTTCTCCCTCTTTCCACTAAAGAACTTTTCGCTGTTGAATAGATTGAGCCTCTGAAGAAACACTTCAGTGATGTGTCCAAAGTGTTTTTGGAATGATGCAACAAAATTTCAACAAGTTCATTCCAACAGGAGGAAACGTCTATTTTTTTTTTCTTTCACTTTTTGTAAAACTTTAATTTCTGAGACATTTAGTGCCAAAATCTAGAGAGCTTATTTCTATGATCACGTCCCAAAATTTTCCTTTTGCAGTTTTTCTCTCTGTTGTTAGTGATTTGATCTTTTTCTGAAATAGGCTTTTTTATCTCCAGGTTACATGTCTTCAATGCAATTGTCCCAGGTTCCTGCTGATCTTTATGATTCTTTATTCTACTTCTTACTGGTTGGTAGTGATCTCTTTGTACTTAAGATATTCTGCTTTCCAATAGGCTAGTCCTTCTCTCCATATTAATATAATTTAACCTATAACTATTGATGTTTTGGATAATTCATAGATTTGGTAGTACATGGAAAAGATTGTACAGAAAAACCCATCTTTGAGGCAATACATTAACATGCAATCTTTTAAAATTTACAAGACTCAGTCTAAACCCTATAATTTGGGTTTATGAAATAATCATAGTAAAAAATAGTAGCTTCTTAAGACTTTTTATTCTATATTTGCACTAATATTCCATATATGTTCAGAAATTAACTTACAAATTAGAAGATGTAAAAAAAAAGCAACATTTTCACAGGGTCTCACCCTTTTCATTTGTGCTCCATCAAGACAGCTGTCCAATCTCTTGGTATTTATTCTAATAAAGTGAGAGTCTTCCTCATGATTTCATAATATATCAGAAAGCAGAACTGTGAAGCCTTTAGTTTCATGGGAAAGAGCAATTTTTAAAATGAAGAATTTTCCTACATTGGAAAAAGTGATTGACTTCATATAACCCAAGGCTTTGGGAGTAAATATATATTTATTTATATAAATAAATATATAAGAGTTTGAACTAAGACTGAGAGGTCTATTTTTAAAAATAATATTATGTTTAAGATTGAAATGTGTTATAACTGACATTTATTTCCTTGGTAATTCTTCAAAAATGGACTTAGACTATATGACCTAAGTCAGACTAAACAGACTATTTTCTAGGGCATTTGTTAAAGTTTTCAAAAGTGAAGCTAGTGTTTTGGGGTTGAAGATGGTATTATTAACATGGAGTGGTTGTAGCCATCTCTGAACTGGAAGACTGTTGCCTGAAAATAAAATTAGCCTATAAGAAATGGAGATTAGAAATAGAAGAGAGAGATGTTACTCACTCCTCGACATTTCATTTATGAAAGTCAAGATATTCCACTTATTGCTTAAGCAAGAATAAACAGATGATTAAGATTATCTGTCATGGAAGATTGACAACAGCAAAGAAAAAGACCACAGTGAATAAACAGAACAGCTAAGTCCATAGAAAGGGATATAATGCAAGAAGTAAAAACTGTAAGATTTATAACACTTTCACAGTGTTTGGAAGTTACTGTAACTAGAAAAATAAAAAGAAAATAGGATTATATGAAAGCGTCAATTTCATACTTGTATGAACAAGTAACTGTTAAAATGTCACTGCCAAAATAAAAATTTAATTAGGTGACAAAGAAAGTGAAGTCACTCAGTCGTGTCTGACTCTTTGCGACCCCATGGACTGTAGCCTACCAGGTTCCACCATCCATGGGATTTTCCAGGCAAGAATACTGGAGTGGGTTGCCATTTCCTTCTCCATGACATCTTCCTAACCCAGGGATTGAACATGGGTCTCCCACATGGTAGGCATTGTAGGCAGACGCTTTACCGTCTGAGCCACCAGGGAAGATCCAATAAGGTGAAACTATAGAATAAATATTACCATATAAGATAAAATCAAATTTCTGGACTACAGAGCAAAACCAAAAAAATGTATCAGAATCAAAGTCAAAAGACACTGTTTTCAGAAAATAGAGCATCTCATCCCTAGAGGGCTAGAAGAAAAAGAATGCAAAGGAAGAAATTTAAAAAGAAGTAAAGAAAATGAGAGAGAGAAACTAAAGAACATTTTCCCAAGCTGAAGAAAAGACTCAAGTCTTAAGATAGAAAGAAAATATCAAAGACAAAATTGATATATGGGGGAACTTAGTTATAGATATATACTACACTAAGGTTCAGAATAAAAAGCATAGAATACCTTGTGGGTGCTCAATACCGATTCTACTGTAGCCTACCAGGCTCCTCTGTCCATGGAATTTTCTAGGCTAGAATGTTGGAGTCAGATGCCACTTCCTTCTCTAGGGAATCTTCCTTACCTAGGGATCGGATCAAACTGCATCTCTTCTTTCTCTTGCATTGGCAGGCAGATTCGTTTACCACTGCACCACCTGGGAAGCCCGTAAGGATTTACTCAAGTTCTTTATCCTTGAACTGATCTGGATGATGAGATTCTGGATTCTAGAGCTTATGTACTTTTAAAAATAGCCTGTATAGAATATCTTAGAATATCTATAGAATATCGTAGAGGCTATATATTACAGTTCACCCTCTGTCATCCAAAATTCACAACACTTCCACAGCAAAGTATTCTCGTTCCCTGCCAAGATTTCTTAAATTCTCATCCCCAAAAAAAATGTAAACTCCAGAATCCATAATCTTATCATTTAAATCAGTTCAAGGTATGGATAAAGCACTGGTGTAGTTCCTTTTACAAATTACTGAATTATTATAATCATCCTATTTTACAGAAGGAAACAGATTTTAACTGTTCATTGTAGCCACGCAACAGGTCCTGGGAAGGCACCAGAGAGCCATACGTAGGAGGTGACACAAAGATCTAAGACCCCTTAACAGCTTCCAGGGTAGACTAATACATTTGTGTAAACAAGTAGAGTTCTAAAATCTTAAAAAAAAAAAAGAGAGCTAATAGTGTATGATTGTTTCAAAAAAGAATACAGAAGGTAAATAAGAAATCAGCATCAACTTCTCATAATGAGGACCTCAAATGCAAATGAAAAAAATATTTCACACACGTGAAATCTGTATAATCACTATGTTTTTTAAACATGTTTTTGGAGGTCCTGGCCAATGTAATACAGTAAGAAAAGGGGGAAATTGTGTCTTAGCCTATGTTAAAAAGAAAACCTCAATGCAAAAATTCTTGTGCTGCTATTTTTTTATGGAGTACAATTACTAGGAAGCAGGTATGAGTTAAGAAAGAAAAAAAAATGACAATACAAGGTTGTATTCCTGAGCTGGCCATTGCTTAGTGTCAAGATAGTTGGTTGCTCTGTCTTATAGAACTATCTTTAAAAAGTCTGTTCTGGGAGGAAAATGAAGTTATAAGATATGTCCAATGACTTCCGTGACATTTTGATCTCCCATATGGAGTTGACACATGCAAATTTTTGTCTTTAAATACATGAGAATCAATAGTGTTTCATACCTTCATATTAAGAGGGAAACCATGAAGTCCAAGGCCGGGGTGAACAGTGGGAGCATTGGCAAAACTACCGATATGTGAGCAAAAGAGGATCTAAAGCTGAATGTAAAATGGGTCTAATACAAGTGGTATAAACATTAGAAAGAGAAAAAAACGTTTGCAGAATACATGATGGCCTTCTTTGAAATATAAGGTGCATCAAAATAGTTACTTGTGAGGAGAAGATGGCAGCCGGTGGGTGCCAAAAGAGGGTTTTAATATTTTATTCCAAACATGTTGGTTTCAGTTCTATAATGGACAGTTTTACTCTATAATCATTATTAAGTATGAAAAAATTAATATATTTTTAAAGGATACAGTCTTAGGATTGTTCACATTTTTATGAGTTTAACCTTCAGGATCCTCTCCAGATTCTCATGATAAAGATCAGAGAAAAGCCTCCTTGTGCTCTGGAATGGCAGAAAGATGAAAGTGACCATTTCAAAAATGCAACTACAGCATTCAGCTCAGCATTCAGGTCTCCATATTGAAGTTGTATTCTCAGGGCAAACTACCCTGGCAGAGCCTTATCTAGCCTAAAACAAGGACTGTTAGACAACTCCAGACAAGCTAGCCTCCCTGTCTACATAAGAGGAGGAAAATAAAAGGTTAAGAGACTCTCCAAAAGTCACATACCAGAAATTAAAAATAAAATAAAATCTGAGATTTAAACAAAATGTCGAATGCTTCACCTCCCCAATGACTTCCAACACATCAACACAGCTTAATAAAATACCAGTAGATTATAACTAATAGAGGTGAAAGATCTCAACTTTAAGAAAGAATTTCTATGGTAACCCAAAGGTAACAACAAGAACATTAGAAGATAAACATAAAACTTCATAATTAAGGCCAATTTATCTCAATTCCTATTACCTGGTATACCTTGTCTGGCTTTAAACAAGAAAACTGCGAGGCATGCTTAAAGTTAGAGAAAACACAGTCTGGAGATCAAAGCAAGCATTAGAACCTGATGCAGATGTGTCAGAGATTTTGGACTTATCAGGCTGGGAATTTAAAACAGCTAGGATTAATATGTGAAAGGTTCTAGTGGAAAAAATAATTGACAACATGCAAAAACAAATGGGTATTAGAAGCAGAGAAATAGATACACTAAGGAAGAATCAAAATGGAATGCTAGAAATCAAAATCACTTTAACAGAAATGAAGAACGCTTTTGGTTTGATTAGTAGACTGAATACAGCAGAGGGATGCATCAGTGAGCTTGAAGATATGTCAATAAAACTTATTTAACTGAAAAGCAAAGAGGCAAAAAGAACACTAACAACAACAACAACAAAATAGAAGATCCAAAAACCATGAGAAAATTACAATAGATACAACACAAGCATAATAAGCATAACAGAAAGATAAAGAAAAAAACAGATAAAATATTTGAAATAATAGGGGCTAAAAATCTTTCCAACTTAATCACAGACACCAAGCCACAGATCCAAGAAGCTTAAAGAAGCTTATCTTTTTCTTTTTTTGTCTAAAATAATAGTCTTTATTTTTACACAAAACAGTACAAAATGAGGCAGTTCCTCAAAGGGTGACTTGGAGCCAGAAAATCTGAACTTGAAAATGTTAGCGTTAGATGCTCAATCATGTTTGACTCTTTGCAACCCCATGGACTGGAACCCACCAGACTCCTCTGTTCATGGGATTCTCCAGGCAAGAAGCTTATATTTTATCAAACAAGATAAAAACCAAATAATTCACACCTAGACATATCATATTCAAATTGAAGAAACCAAAGTCAAAAACATTTGATTTATACAGACATAAGTTAAAAATTAATGTCATACATCTCTCTTCAAAAACCATGCAAGCAAGAAAGGAGTGGAGAAATAACCAAGTGTTGAAGGAAAAAGAAAGAGTGCGTCTGGATGAGTTTGAGCTTGAGTCAATCGTTCATGTGGGTTTTGATTGAGAGCCTGGCAGACCTCTTCTTTGGTTCTGAGACACTGGGAGGGATTAATTTCTACCATTATTAGGTTTTGAGATAAGCTTTATAAACTTCTGCTTTATTGAGATTCAAAATATGACATATATATATAAAGACAGAGATGACTGTAAATTTGAAGCAGTCCCTCTAGGAAAACTTTCTCTTAAGTACCACAAAGCTACAGAATATTTCACTCTGCTTTAGAATACTTCTAACCCAGCCTTCCACACAACCATAGAAGTTAGCAAATATCCCAGGATGAAAGGTAGCCACGCATCTGAGAATCCTCAAATATCAACCCGTAATTTAAGAATATACTATTGGTTAAAGCTCTGCTGGTTTCCATTTCCCTCCTCAGGGACCCTCTTCCTAAACTAAGCTAATCTCAGCTCATGTTTGGTAAATACTCCCAGAAAAGGAAACAACTAGAGATCTGGAATTCTGCAGGAGGGCTTTCATTTTGGGAATTTAGTTTCACTTAGGTTTGCTAATCCAGAGTGCTCTGATGTTCTCAAAATTAGTTTTATTTATGTTATCCTTTTGTTAGTTTTAGTTGTTGTGTTAGAACAACAACTAAACTAATGGCCTACCACAATATATTGCACATAACATAGAAGCCATTTAAAATATAAATATATATTAAAATATATTAAAATATAAATATATATTAAAATATTTTACATATATCTTATAATGTAGTTTGAATGCTAGAACAAAAGTACAGGTTATTATTTATTACCAAAATTAATACCCATGTACTTGGTGTACATATTTTAACTGTTTTGCAAATGTTGATATATGATCAGCAGTGTTTAGAGTTCAACTGATGAAAAGTACCCTGTCACACTGCTCCAGGGAATCCCTGATGGCTCAGATGGAAAAGAATCTGCCTGCAGTGCAGGAGACCTGGGTTCAATCCCTGGGTCGGGAAGATCCCCTGGAGAAAAGAATGGCAACCCGTTCCAGTATTTTTGCCTGGAAAATTCCATGGACAGAGCAGTCTGGTGGGGTACAGTCATGGCGTCCCAGAGAGTCAGACACGACTGAGTGACTAACACTTTCACTTTTCACACTGCTCCAAAAGCCACTCATTTTACTATGTTCACAAATTTACTCCAGAAAAAGAAGCTTTTCAATGGTCTTTGCTGAAGAATATTGATACATATGTAGACTCTGATTTTATAGGACATATATATCCACAGAAGTTTGCAACTGTCCTTAAATAAAGATAAAGCAGTGTTCTACATTGGAGGAATTGCTTTTTCTTGAAAAAAAATGATGAACTATAGGAACACTTTTTTAAAAAAAGAATCATGTTCATTTTGCTGAGAATCATTTTACTTATTTAAACTAGTAACCAACATATTAGTTTTCTTCTTGTTGAATTCTTGATGTTCATAACTCATGGCCTAGAAAAAGAAGTATATTCCTTACTATTCAAGGTAAATAAATTAGGATGAGCTTTATCTTTCATAAAGTGAGCCTAAACTGGTTGTTCTGTTTTCTAGTGAATCTTCTATATGTCTTCCAGATGTTCCTCTCACCAAGATGTTTTGAAATATCCACTGCTTTATGTTGGGTTCATATATCTCAAACTTCAATAGCTTTTTGTTGTTCTTGTTTTTAATCTCTTACTTTACTTTTTGGAGCTATTCTGTCAAGCTTTTTGTGCTATTTGAAAAGCACTCAGCTATCTGAACATCTGGAAATAAAACTTTGCAATTAACAGTCACATTTTCATCACTGGAAGTCTGTTAGTTTGTGAACATCTTGTTTTTGTCTTTTTCCTGTGCTGTGTTGTTCTGTGCTAAGTCGCTTCAGTCGTGTCTGACTTTGCAACCCTAAGGACTGTAGCCTGCCAGGCTCCTAAACTATACCACCTGGCTCTAATGAAGGAAATGAAGACTGAGCATCAGAATACTCGTGACACTGTCACCAGTGCATACCTGTACCTGATTTTATCTGTACATTTGTTTTACTTTTCTTGGGCTAAGTGCTTCTTTTCCACTCCATGTTGCTGAATTGCCAATGACACAAATAAGTACCAATGCCCTTTCAACAATTATTTAAAATTTCTGTGCTTTGAAGAAACTTGGGTTCTTAACATGAGTTCTTAATTTAATAAGACAACATACTTTTTTTGAGTATCTAGTCTTGTTTTGATTTGAATTAAATGCAGTTTAGGAATCTTATACTTTCTCCTGGCTGTATCAAAAAAAAAAAAAAAAAGGAATCTAATTTATGAGGCTCTAGGACACTGTAACTCAAACTCTGAATCCCTTGCTATAGAAATATAAAATACTATATTGCTGTATTTTCATGTTACTTTGTCCTGGAATCTTGCAGGGACAAATTATAAGTGACATCTAAATAATTAGAAAATTGCTAAAGAATTAGGCTGATTTTAGAATAAACATTTATATGTAAATTAGGTTTTGTACCTGAAATTTTAAGTCAATAAATGAAATTGAAAATAGTTGAATCTGCAGGTTTTCAAATTGAGCTAAGTGGATTTCTGGTAATTTCACAGAGTCTGTTTGGGTGGGGATTCAGTGGAAACAAGGTTGGCGAATGTGGATAATAGAAGTAGGTAGGGTTCCTCTAGGCCTTTCCATTATGATCAGGGAAGGTTGACTCACCTGTTTTGCATTTTGAGTTTCCCTGTTAAGATTTCATTTGAAAAACCTTTCCTAGGACCTTTAAATAAGAGAAATTAAAGTCGATGGTATCATCAATGCCTCACTTTGGAGACTAAAAAACGAAACCTAAGATGATGCCCTTTCCCAGATTCCAATTGACAGCTAATTCATGAGAATTATGGCAGTTTCTCCTGACTTTAAGTTTTGCCGTTATTCAAATAGACCAACTACAGAGCTGAAGAAATTACACAAAAATAGAAATACAGAAAAGCCTTAAATTTATAACACCATTTAAATTAATAATTTGCAGAGACATTTATCAAATGTGTCATTTTTGAGGAAAAAAAGTTGTGCATGACTAGAGATAACTATCTGTAGTTTTAGTTCTGGAAATCTATGTGTATGTGTTTCCTTAAAACTACTTAAATAATTATGTATATGGTAGGATAACTGGTAGAAATATTTATAGCACTTTTTGTTTAGCAGTTCTTTTCTTACTCAAAACTATTCTGAAAATCCCCACTGTGCCCATAAGCATCTCACCAAAAAACATTTAAAAAATGTTATCATCAATATTCATTATCCAATATAGTAGTAGTTATTCTAACTTAGGATATAGGTCTCAAAACCATTAAGATAACTGAACAGACAAGTCCTTCTGAAAAACTGTAGAAGAGGTAATAGTAATTGAATATTTTAATTCTACAGTTGATATCATAAAAATTATATAATAAGTGTAAGAAGTATCAGATTTTAAAATAACTATCATACTAGTTTTTTTTTTAATTTATTTAATTGGAGGCTACTTTACATTATTGTATTGGTATGAATGAAGGAATTGACTTTCCCATATATTCCTTAAAATCTAACAAAACAAAAAAAATCTACCAGCATATACTGTTCTTTAAGAGAAGAATAGAACTAAAACATAGAAGTCTCTTTAGAATAGGAAGACAGGCCAGAAATGACAATTATTCTCCTGTGTGTATGTCATTTCAGAAAACTTACTAGCATTAGGAAACAAAGGATACAATTTAGGCTCACATTTACACATATTATGGTGAAATATCAATAATAGATTCAGGAGTGATAAGTCATTCCATTAGTCAGTAACTGTTCACTTGTCTGACAACACTGCATAATCAGAAGACAATTAAGATGTCCAAAGATTACATTTTGTACTTTTGTAATAGCCAGTATGGGTCTGAACAGATTTGGATTTAATCATTCAAAAACATTAGCACAAATTCCTTGTATTTTTGTACTAATGTTACAATTCTTTTGCAACTGATCTTTAACTATCTGTACTTTATAGTACACATCTACTGAGTGATTAAAAACTATAATAAGTCTAAAATATCTATCAGTAGTCACAGCTGAATCTTCTTCAGGGCAGTTCTCCTCAATAGGTGTAGTCACCTGACAAGGTTTTCATTTAATTTACCAGTACATTTTACATCACTATCAGTGATTTTTAAGATTTTTTAATTGTAGCAACAACAAAAAAATTAAAATCACCCTCTTAATCATTTTAAGTATACAGTCCAGTAGAATTAACTGTATTTATTTGTTATATAATAGATCTCTAGAACTCTTTCATCTCACAAAACTGAAATTCTATACCCATTTCCTCTTCACTGTCCATCCCCATCCCCCAGAAACCACCATTCTACTTTGTGTTTTCATGATTTTGACTACTCTAGATATCTCATATAGTGGAATCATGTGGTATTTGGTATTTGTCCTTTGGTTATTGGCTTATTTAACTCAGCATAATTTCTTCAAATTTCAGTGATACTGTAGCATGTGACAGCAGTTCCTTCTTCTTCAAGGCTGAATAATATTGCATTTTATGTATATATTCCACATTTTCTTCATTCATTCATCTGTCCATGGATATTTGGGCTTCCTCTAGCTGTTGGCTTTTGTGAATAATTCTGCAATGAACATGAGTATACAGATATCTCTTTGATATTCTTCTTTCAACTCTTTTGTGTGTATATATATATATGAAGTAGAATTGCAGGATCATGTGGTAGTTCTATTTTTAATACCTTCATACAATTTTTTCACAATAACTGCAACATTTTGCATTCCTGCCAAGAGTGTGCCACCATTCCAGTTTATCCACATCTTCATGAACATTTCTTGTTGGTGTTGGTTGTAATGGTCATCCTACTGGGTGGGAAGTGATATCTCATTGTGGTTTTGATGTGCATTTCTCTATTGATTAGAGATTTTAGCATCTTTTCATATACTTAATGCCCATTTGTATATCTTTTGGAGAAATATCTATTCTGGTCCTTTGTTAATCTTATAATCGAGTTACTTATTTTTGTTTTTCAGTTGCATCAATATCAGTTTCATTGTATGTTTTATTAGCTCTTATAATATTTTTATCCATAAAAATGGTATTAACTATTTTTATATGTAATATTATGATAGTTGGGACATGCAGCAGATAAACTTATATGAACAATTCTCAGCACCTTTTTAAGCTTTTACCGTCACAATTAATGGCCACACAGTGTTTATTCAGATTATTATGATTATTAAGAACTTGTGTTCTCCAGATTGAACTCAGTAAACCTTTCCTGTAAGTTGCTTCCTGTCATGGTTCTTGGTAGTAGACACATCCCAGAAAATGAGAATCAAAACACATAACTGTATTAATATTGCTTGACCTCAGTTCGATCCCTGGGTTGGAAAGATCCTCTGGAGAAGGGCTACGCACTCCAGTATTCTGGCCTGGAGAATTCCACGGACTGTATAGTTCATGGGGTCAAAAAGAGTTGGACACAACTGACACTTGTGTGTCACTTCACTATGGTCATAGTCAGAGGTCATATCATTTTATTCATTTTGAGGACGTAAACAACTCTTTAATATGTGTTAGTATTGCTATCATCCATCTCACCACTTAATTCTTTATACCAGGAAGAGGTTTCAACAGAGTGCTTCCCTCCAAGTGTATATGAGTCAAAGCTAAGGGAGCTATTATTTTTTTTCTCCAAGCTTCTCTCAAGGCACCAAAATTATATATATTAGCATTTCCCTTTTTTCACATGTATTCACTGACTCCTTCTCCCTCAGTTACAATCTCCCCTTTCTTTCATTTATCATTAATTTTCATCTAAACCTTTCCTGATGAGATAGGTCCTGACACCGATCATTCATATTGCTGGCAGCAAGATGAATCGCCTCTTTTATCCTATTCCTAACTATGGAGGGTCATATGGAACAAATATTCAGAAACAGGACTATATATTCATTAGGCAATGAAACAATTGCAACCATCAACCTCAACTTGGTAAGGTATGGAGAAGATATAATCCATCCCTTCAATCCTTCGGAATTTTTTTAGTTAGGTTCAAACCAGTAGATATACTTTCTTATTTCTAGCCTAGGAACTACTGAGATCGGCATTGAAAAAAACTGTGCTTAAATGCAAGGGAAGACTTGTACATAAGCTCCTGTATCATCATCACCCCTCATCCCCTCTTCCCCAATTTCACCACAAATGCATAAAGGCTTAGCTAAGGCTGGAAGTTCATAGACTAGCCTTTAATCTTCTGTCACCATCTATCATTTTGAGCAAATATTTTAGTTGACTATGTCAGGTATTATTAACCTACTTCCTTGGGGATGATAAGGAACAAGAAGAATTCATTGAGAGTGATGTGCTTCTGTACCTTCTGTTGCACTAGGTGGATAGAGAATTGAATGCTTTCACCTGATAAAATGTAATTTTGAGAGTCGAACTTGTAAAATATTATTTTTCCTAATCTTTTTATAGTATTAGCATTAACTCCATTGTTTCCCAGTCTTTTAATAGTATTAACAGCATTGACTTCAGTTTACATATATGGAAATCCCAACCCAGAATATGAATCAAGTCCTGTCAGTGTCCATTTAAGTTTTCTTCCCTACCAGTGTGTGCTTGTGTGTGTGTATATGTGTGTGTGTTGCTTGGTCATGTCCAACTCTCCATGACCTCATGGACTGCAGTCCACCAGGTTCCTCTGTCCATGGGGTTTTCCAGGCAGGAATACTGGAGTGAGTAGCCATCTCCTTCTCCAAGGGATCTTGCTGAACCAGGGATCAAACCCATGTCTCTTGCATCTCCTGCATTGGCAGGTGGATTCTTTACAATTGTGCCACCTGGGAAGTTCCTAGCCATAGATATAAAGCAAAAGTTATCTACTTGCAAATTATGTGCTGGCTAGGATGGATTTTAGACTTTGCCTTTTCTGGTTGTTCAACATTTGACTTTGTGGAGGAGCTACCAGTATATATCATCATTTGGCATATTGTTACATGCTTTGAATTCCTTTATGTTTTTTCATGTTGTGGACTTCTAAGCTGCCACTTCAATAGATCAAACTAGTGTGTCAACTTCATGATTCCAATTATCTCCCAACCCTGGAACAGGGTTGCTTTGGTTAAACATCAGTATATCTTACTTTGATTTTATATCAGAATTTCTGTAGAGCTTTTCAAATTGTAGTATCCTTTATAAAGGTCCTTTTCATGACCCATTTGGTCCATTTTACAGAAAAAAATTACAATCCCAAGAGTCAGCATACCCAAACAGTACCACTTTTATTTGTTTCCAATTCTTGTATCATTGCAAAGAACAGAGCCTTTAATTCAGCTCTTCCAATGAGGATTTTGCAGGGTGTGCAAGTCACTCCAGATGTGTCGAACTCTTGTGGCTCAGCTGGTAAAGAATTTGCCTGCAATGTGGGAGACCTGGGTTCAATCCCTGAGTTGGGAAGATCCCCCAAAGAAGGGAAAGGGTACCCACTCCAGTATTCTGCCCTAGAGAATTCCATGGACTGCAGAGTCCGTGGGGTCACAAAGAGTCAGACACGACTGAGCAAGGAAACAACAACTCTGTGATCCCATGGACTGTAGCCCATCAGACTCCTCTGTCCAAGTGATTTTCCAGGCAAGAATACTGGAGTGGGTTGCCATTTCCTTCTCCAAGGGATATTCTCGACCCAGGGATCGAACCTGCATCTCTTATGTCTGCTGCATTGGCAGCTGTGTTCTTTACCACTGTACCACCTGAGCCATGGCCCAGTCATGCTCCTGGAATTGCACTCTGTATGCCCATTTAGCAAAAGCTGTGGGTAAGTCCTTGGACAACTCTACAGTAGGTTATAAGATAAAAGAGAATACTTGCTTATGATTACGAGGACTTTTTTTGCAGGAAAAGAAAAAGCATGTTCTTGTACATACCATTTCTGTTTCATCTTATGAGGGAGTTCCTTTAGGCATTGGCCCCTGTGAGAATGCTTTGCTGCTATTACCTGTGGTGATATGTATTTCAGGTCTTAATACAATCTTAGGCTTTTACTTATTTTGGCTAACTGCATAGGTACTTATGAACAAGCCAGTAACTGTCTTTAAAAAGGAGTATACCAGAGAACTACATCTGATAATTTTCTAGTCTAGAAGACTAGATAGGTTGCCATTGCCAATAAGTAGTAGTAGATATGGACTTTTGTGAGAGACACCAGTTGACATGATTACAGATGGTCAACATTTGTTAATGCCATTTCAGCATTAGGAGTATGTAGTCATTAAAAAAAAATAGTGTGGTTTACAATCTTCTTTTGTTCTAAGAAGAGTTGGTTTTGCTCAAGCTTCAGGCAAATACTGTCTTTTTTCAATGATTTTAGGGATTCTAGCCAACAGATTCCCAAAGTAAGGAGTATGAATTCTATGAAAGTCAAGAAACTCCATAGGCATAGATTATGCAGAGAGACAGGCAGTGAAAATTAGTTATTTGAGTAATTAAATAAATCATAGGTTCCTCCCATCTAAGAAACCCTGAAAGGACTCACACTATGTGAAGTTCTGGATTTTTGTGGAATTAATCAATAACCCCTAATTATCATGTGATTTACAGGCCACAAAAAGGTTGCTTTACGCCTGACCCTCAGTTTAAGAAATCATTCTAATATCACCAGTATAGTGTATTATAATACTGCAAGTTTTATTAATTTCGTACCACCTTATTAAACTGTGACAAAATAAGGGAGAGTTCAAATATCAGTTAAATAGTGCATGTCATCTCACAAAGTGAGGGTATTGGGAATACTGCTTTATTGAGTGAGTCTCTTATAATTTACTGTTGGCCTCTATTCTATCATCTTGCTTCACTGTCTGCACCAGCCTACTGTACAATGAGTTTTTGAGCATTAATACACCTGAATCTAACATTTTCTGACTTGAGTTTGCCTGAGTAACTCCAACTCGATTTTTCTTGTCTAATTAGCTTTTGATAGAGAGCAGATATCTTTTCATTTCATACTATTCATACTATTCATGGGACTCTTAAGGGAGGAATACTGAAGTGGTTTGCCATTCCCTTCTCCAGTGGACCACATTTTCTCAGAACTCTCCACCATGACCCGACCATCTTGGGTGGCCCTACACAGCATGGCTCATAGTTTCATTGAGTTAGACAAGTTCCACTGGAGAAGGGAATAGCAAACCACTTCTGTATTACTGCATTGAGAACACCATGAACAGTATGAAAAGGCAAAAAGACAGGACACTGAAAGATGAACTTTCCAGGTTGGTAGGTACCTAATATGCTACGGGAGATCAGTGGAGAAATAACTCCAGAAAGAATGAAGAGATAGAACCAAAGCAAAAATAACACACAGTTGTGGATGTCACTGGCGATAGAGCAAGGTCCAATGCTGTAAAGAGCAATATTGCATAGGAACCTGGAATGTTAGGTCCATGAATCAAGGCAAATTGGAAGTGATCAAACAGGAGATGGCAAAAGTGAATGCTGACATTTTAGGAATCAGTTAACTAAAATGGACTGGAATGGGTGAATTTAACTCAGATGACCATTATATCTACTACTGTGGGCAAGAATCCCTTAGAAGAAATGGAGTAGCCCTCATAGTCAACAAAAGAGTCTGAAATACAGTACTTGGATGCAGTTTCAAAAATGACAGAATAATATCTGTTCATTTCCAAGGCAAACCATGAAATATCACAGTAATCCAAGTATATGCCCTGACCAGTAATGCTGAGGAAGCTGAAGATGAACGGTTCTATGAAGGCCTACAAGACTTTCTGGAATTAAAACCTAAAAAACATGTCCTTTCCATTTTAGGGGACTAGAATGCAAAAGTAGGAAGTCAGAAACACCTGGAGTAACAGGCAAATTTGGCCTTGGAGTACAAAATGAAGCAGGGCAAGGGCTAATAGAGTTCTGTCAAGAGAATGCATTGGTCATAGAAAACACCCTCTTCCAACAACACAAGAGAAGACTCTACACATGGGAGCTGGCAGTGGATGAGATCATTAACTCCTTATTGCAAAATTCAGACTTAAGTTGAAGAAAGTAGGGAAAACCACTAGACCATTCAGGTAAGACCTAAATCAAATCCCTTGTGATTATACAGTGGAAGTGAGAAATAGATTTAAGGGATTAGATCTGATAGACAGAGTGCCTGATAAACAATGGACAGAGGTTCATGACATTGTACAGGAGACAGGGATCAAGACCATCCCCAAGAAAAAGAAATGCAAAAAGGCAAAATGACTGGCTGAGGAGGCCTTACAAGTAGCTTTGAAAAGAAGAGAAGTGAAAAGCAAAGAAGAAAAAAGGAAAGATAAAGGCATCTGAATGCAGAGTTCCAAAGAATAGCAAGGAGAGATAAGAAAGCCTTCCTCAGTGATCAGTGCTAAGAAATAAAGGAAAACAATAGATTGGGAAAGACTAGAGATCTCGTCAAGAAAATTAGAGATACCAAGGGAACATTTCATGCAAAGATGGGCTCGATAAAGGACAGAAATGGTATGGACCTAACACAAGCAGAAAATATTAAGAAGAGGTGGCAAGAATACACAGAAGAACTGTACAAAAAAGAACTTCATGACCCAGATCGTCACGATGGTGTGATCACTAACCTAGAGCCAGACATCCTGGAATGCGAAGTCAAGTGGGCCTTGGGAAATATCACTATGAACAAAGTTAGTGGAGGTGATGGAATTCCAGTTGAGCTATTTCAAATCCTGAAAGATGATGCACTCAATATGCCAGCAAATTTGGAAAACTCAGCAGTGGCCACAGGACTGGAAAAGGTCAGTTTTCATTCCAATCCCAAAGAAAGACAATGCCAAAGAATGTTCAAACTACCACACAATTGCACTCATCTCACATGCTAGTAAAGCAATGCTCAAAATTCTCCAAGCCAGGTTTCAACAATACATGAACTGTGAACTTCCAGATGCTTAGTTTGGTTTTAGAAAAGTCTGAGGACCAGAAATCAAACTGCCAGTATCCAATGGATCATAGAAAAAGCAAGAGAGTTCCAGAAGGACATCTATTTCTGCTTTATTGACTATGCCAAAGCCTTTGACTGTGTGGGTCACAATAAACAGTGGAAAATTGTTCAAGAGATGAGCATACCAGACCACCTGACCTGCCTCTTGAGAAACCTGTATGCAGGTCAGGAAGCAACAGTTAGAACTGGACATGGAACAACAGACGGGTTCGAAATAGGCAAAGGAGTATGTCAAGGCTGTATATTGTCACCCTGCTCAGCGGGCACAACTGACGTGACTTAGCAGCAGCAGCAGCAGAGCACATCAGGAGAAACGCTGGGCTGGTGAAGTAAAGCTGGAATCAAGATTGCTGGGAGCAATATCAATAGCTTCAGATATGCAGATGACACCACCCTTAGGCAAAATGTGAAGAAGAACTAAAGAGCCTCTTAATGAAAGTGAAAGAGGAGAGTGAAAAAGTTGGCTTAAAACTCAACATTCAGAAAACTAAGAACATGGCATCTGGTCTCATCCCAGCACTTCATGGGAAATAGGTGGGGAAACAGTGGCTGACCTTATTTTGGGGGGGCTCCAAAATCACTGCTGGAGAAGGAAATGGTAACCCACTCCAGTATTCTTGCCTGGAAAATCCCATGGACGGAGAAGCCCGGTAGGCTACAGTCCAGGGGGTCGCAAAGAGTCGGACACGACTGAGCGATGGAACGGAACGGAACGGAAAATCACTGCAGATTGCAGCCTTGAAAATAAAAGATTCTTGCAGCCATGAAATAAAAAGATGCTTACTCCTTGGAAGGAAAGTTACAACCAACCTAAACAGCATATTAAAAGGCAGAGACACTACTTTGCCAAGAAAGATCCGTCTAGTCAAGGCTATGATTTTTCCAGTAGTCATGTATGGATGTGAGAGTTGGAATATAAAGAAAGCTAAGCTTCAAAATAATAGGATACTGAATGAGGAATTCCCTAGGTCGGTAGTTGCCCAATATGCTACTGGAGATCAGTGGAGAATTAACTCCAGAAAGAATGAAGGGATGGAGCCAAAGCGAAACAAATACCGAGTTGTGGATGTGACTGGTGATCGAAGCAAGGTCCGATGCTGTAAAGAGCAATATTGCATAGGAACCTGGAATGTTAGGTCCATGAATCAAGGCAAATTGGGAGTGGTCAAACAGGAGATGACGAGTGAACGTCGACATTCTAGGAATCAGTGAACTAAAATGGACTGCAATGGGTGAATTTAACTCAGATGACCATTATATCTACTACTGTGGGCAGGAATCCCTTAGAAGAAATGGAGTAGCCATCATGGTCAAAAAAAGGGTCCGAAATGCAGTACTTGGATGCAATCTTAAAAACGACAGAATGATTTCTGTTCATTTCCAAGGCAAACCATTCAATATTACAGTAATCCAAGTCTATGCCCCAACCAGTAATGCTGAAGAAGCCAATGTTGAACAGTTCTATGAAGACCTACAAGACCTTTTAGAACTAACACCCAAAAAAGATGTCCTTTTCATCATAGGGGACTGGAATGCAAAAGTAGGAAGTCAAGAAACACCTGGAATAACAGGCAAATTTGGCCTTGGAGCACGGAATGAAGCAGGGAAAAGGCTAATAGAGTTTTGCCAAGAGAACGCACTGGTCATAGCAAACACCCTCTTCCAACAACACAAGAGAAGACTCTACACATGGACATCACCAGATGGTCAACACCAAAATCAGATTGATTTTATTCTTTGCAGCCAAAGATGGAGAAGCTCTATACAGTTAGCAAAAACAAGACCAGGAGCTGACTGTGGCTCAGATCATGAACTCCTTATTGCCCAATTCAGACTTAAATTTAAGAAAGTAGGGAAAACCATTAGACCATTCAGATATGACCTAAATCAAATCCCTTATGATTATACAGCGGAAGTAAGAAATAGATTTAAGGGACTAGATCTGATAGATGAGTGCCTGATGAACTCTGGACGGAGGTTCATGACATTGTACAGGAGACAGGGACCAAGACCATCCCCATGGAAAAGAAATGCAAAAAAGCAAAATGGCTATCTGAGGAGGCCTTACAAATAGCTGTGAAAAGAAGAGGAGCAAAAAGCAAAGGAGGAAAGGAAAGATATAAGCATCTGAATGCAGAGTTCCAAAGAATAGCAAAGAGAGATAAGAAAGACTTCCTTAGCGATCAATGCAAAGGAATAGAGGAAAACAACAGAATAGGAAAAACAAGAGATCTTTTCAAGAAAATTAAAGATAACAAGGGAACATTTCATGCAAAGATGGGCTCGATAAAGGACGGAAATGGTATGGACCTAACAGAAGCAGAAGATATTAAGAAAAGGTGGCAAGAATACACAGAAGAACTGTACAAAAAAGATCTTCACGATGAAGATAACGACGATGGCGTGATCACTCACCTGGAACCAGACATCTTGGAATGTGAAGTCAAGTGGGCCTTAGAAAGCATCACAACGAACAAAGCTAGTGGAGGTGATGGAATTCCAGTTGAGCTATTTCAAATCCTGAAAGATGATGCTGTGAAAGTGCTGCACTCAATATGCCAGCAAATTTGGAAAACTCAGCAGTGGCCACAGGACTGGAAAAGGTCAGTCTTCATTCCAATCCCAAAGAAAGGCAATGCCAAAGAATGCTCCAACTACCGCACAATTGCACTCATCTCACATGCTCAAAATCCTCCAAGCTAGGCTTCAGCAATATGTGAATCGTGAACTTCCAGATGTTCAAGCAGGTTTTAGAAAAGGCAGAGGCACCAGAGATCAAATTGCCAACATCCGCTGGATCATGGAGAAAGCAAGAGAGTTCCAAAAAAACATCTATTTCTGCTTCATTGACTATGCCAAAGCTTTTGACTGTGTGGATCACAACAAACTGTGGAACATTCTGAAAGAGATGGGAATCCCAGACCACCTGACCTGCCTCTTGAGAAACCTGTATGCAGGTCAGGAAGCAACAGTTAGAACTGGACATGGAACAACAGACTGGCTCCAAATAGGAAAAGGAGTACGTCAAGGCTGTATATTGTCACCCTGCTTATTTAACTTCTATGCAGAGTACATCATGAGGAACCCTGGGCTGGAAGAAGCACAAACTGGAATCAAGATTGCAGGGAGAAATATCAATAACCTCAGATATGCAGATGACACCACTCTTATGGCAGAAAGTGAAGAGGAACTCAAAGGCCTTTTGATGAAAGTGAAAGAGGAGAGTGAAAAGGTTGGCTTGAAGCTCAACATTCATAAAACTAAGATCATGGCATCTGGTCCCATCACTTCATGGGAAATAGATGGAAAAACAGTGGAAACAGTGTCAGACTATTTTTTTGGGCTCCAAAATCACTTCGGATGCTGATTGCAGCCATGAAATTAAAAGACGCTTGCTCCTTGGAAGGAAAGTTATGACCAGCCTAGATAGCATATTAAAAAACAGAGACATTACTTTGCCAACAAAAGTTCGTCTAGTCTAGGCTATGGTTTTTCCCGTGGTCATGTATGGATGTGAGAGTTGCACTGTGAAGAAAACTGATCGCCGAAGAATTGATGCTTTTGAACTCTGGTGCTGGAGAAGACTCTTGAGACTTCCTGGACTGCAAGGAGATCCAACCAGTCCATTCTAAAAGAGATCAATCCTGGGTGTTCATTGGAGGGACTGATGCTAAAGCTGAAACTCCAATACTTTGGCCACCTCATGCGATGAGTTGACTCACTGGAAAAGACTCTGATGCTGGGAGGGATTGGGGGCGGGAGGAGAAGGAGACGACAGAGAATGAGACGGCTGGATGGCATCACCGACTTGATGGACATGAGTTTGAGTGAACTCTGGGAGTTGGGATGGACAGGGAGGCCTGGCGTGCTGTGGTTCATGGGGTCGCAAAGATTCAGACACGACTGAGCGACTGAACTGAACTGAACTGAAGCTTCAAAAAGTTGATGCTTTTGAACTATGGTGTTGGAGAAGACTCTTGAGAGTCCCTTGGACTGCAAGGAGATCGATCCAGTCCATCCTAACAGAGATCAGTCCTGAGTGTTCATTGGAAGGACTGATGCTGAAGCTGAAACTCCAACATTTTGGCCACCTGATGTGAAGAACTGACTGATTTGAAAAGACCCTGATGCTAGGAAAGTTTGAAGGCGAGAGAAGGGGAAGACAGAGGATGAGATAGTTTGATGGCATCACCGACTCGATGTACATGAATCTGGGTAAGCTCTGGGAGTTGGTGATGGACAGGGAGGCCTGGCATGCTGCAGTCCATGGTGTCCCAAAGAGTCGGACATGACTGAGTAACTGCACTGAACTGATCTTTTCATATGTATCAGGTTAGGCAGAATTTTCATTCAATTATTATGTCTATACCAATTTTCCACTCAAGTAATGTAAATGCCAACAGGATGTATATTTTTTATCACACATTCCAAAATTTAACCAAGGATTAATTTTCCCTACTACTATAGCATCTCCATACCCCTATTCATTAAGTTACAATATTAAGAGGATTATTATCAGGTCTAGGCAGTACTATACACTATATTCTCTTATCTAATAGACCTAAAAAAGTTTCTATTCAACCCTCAATACATTTCACCCAATATTGAAGTACTTTATTGGAGACTGGGTCAAGAGACCTTTATCTTCATGTCAATTTTCTTCTTACATGGAACATTTTGACAACCAATGCTGGAGGCTTCTCAGAATTTTTCTGTTACTAGTCTAAGTTCAGATTGAGCATATCAGACCTGAGATTTTTATATCCTAGAAAGTTCAAGGCAAGAGTTGTAAGTGCCTAAGTTACCTATAAAATTCTACCAAGCTTCCTGTGAGCACACTGCCAGTCTTCTTTCACATACCATTTATAATTAACCATCTCAATACGTCCATGTTATTATGTACTGAATGGCTGCCTCCTTTCATTATGTTAAATGGGCTTCCCTGATGGCTCAGATGGTAAAGACTCTACCTGCAATGTGGGAGACCCGGGTTCATTCCCTGGGTTGGGAACATTCCTTGGAGAAGGAAATGGAAAACCACTCCAGTATTCTTGCCTGGAGAATCCCATGGACAGAGGAGCTTGGCAGGCTACAGAATATGGCATGGCAAAGAATTTGGACACAACTGATTAATGTTAAAATTTCATGAGGAAGCTGGGATACAAAATCTGGGATGCAAGCTTATTTTACATTTGTTCAGGGTTCAACAACAAAATCACTTGCAGTACTTTGCTGGTAGCATTTCTTTTATTACAGTATAATTATGCTAGGATAGGGGACAAGTGTCCGCTAGGAATTTTGTTTCCTTTGGAGTGGAGGGACGCAAGAAGGAACCTGTGGGCCTGAGTTCCTCTACTACTGAGTGAGGCCAGGCAGCCTGCTTTGGTTAAATCCCTACCTATACATTCCCTCAGCCAATACCAACAAGAAGCTGTGAGAGCCCTAGTGGCATAAGATAAGCCATAAAGACCAAAATAAAATCAAAAGGCTAAAATAAAAACCCAAAAAAATCAAAGTGTCATTGGAACAACAGCCCACAAAACGAGGCTAGAATCTGCATGCTAAATGGAATGGCTGATTGCTAAAAGAGAATATTTAAATTAGAACTAGCGCCTGTTAACACAATGGGTAAACTTATAGGTTACAAACAAAAATCCCTTATCATAGTAAGAACTATGACAAAATAATATGGAAAACAAAAACTAGAGTGAAAAAAGAGAATCAACATATGTCAACACTGAGACAAGTCAGATGTTGAATTTGTCAGCATTCAGTTTAAAGTAGTTCATAAAAGTATCTCACCATCAATTATAAATTGTCTTGAAAAATGAAAGCAAAAATCTTAGGAAAGGAATAAAAATTATAGAAAAAGAACCAATAGCAGAAAATGGAAAATATAAAACTGAAAAGTTCAGTAACAAAATAAGAAGCTTGCTGGTTTGATCCAATACTAGACTGGAGATGTCAGAGGATAAAAATCAGTGAACTTAAAGACAATCAAATATACCCAATCTGAATAACAGGCAGAAACATAGACTGAAAAAAAATGATCAGAGCTTCAGGGACCTCTTTAACAATAACAAATATCCAACATTAATATCATTGGAATCCAAGGAGAAGATATAGACTAAGAGTATTCAGAGAAATAATGACTGAAAACTTTCCAAACTTGGTAAAGGACACAACCATATGATCTAAGAAGTCAAACGAATCTCAACAGGATAAAATCAAAGAAATCCATAACAAGGTGCATTATAATTTATTTCTGAAAACAACAAGAGAGACGGAACATGTTACCTTCAGGGGAACATCAATTCAAATAATTTCTGATCTGTATCAAAGAAGACCAGAAACAAGTGGCACAATATTTTTCAAGTGTTGAGAGAAAAGTACTGTCAACTATGAATTATATATCTAATAGAAATATCCTCAGGAATTAAGGAGAAATAAAAATTCTCAGAAGAAAGAAAACTGAAGAAAAACTTCACTAGCATAAGGTTATCTAAGAAAGTCCTTTAAACAGAAAAGAAGTGAAAAAAAGAAAACCTTGAAGTGTTGGGACTGAAGAAAGATCAATAGAAAGAGCAAAAGTACAGGTAGATAAAATGGATTATCTTTTCCCCATTAATTTTATAAATTATATTTAAGTGGTGTTGGAGAAGACTCTTGAGCATCCCTTGGACTGAAAGGAGATCCAGCCAGTCCATCCTAAAGGAGATCAGTCCTGAGTGTTCATTGGAAGGACTGATGTTGAAGCTGAAACTCCAGTACTTTGCCACCTGATGCAAAGAGCTGACTCATTTGAAAAGATCCTGATGCTGGGAAAGATTGAGGGCAGGAGAAGAAGAGGATAACAGAGGATGAGATGGTTGGATGGCATTACTGACTCAATGGACATGAGTTTGGGTAAATTCTTATGATAGACAGGGAGGTCTGGCATGCTGCAGTCCATGGGGTCAGAAAGAGTCAGATATGACTGAGCAACTGAACTGAACTGAACTGATTGAATAAAATATTGTAATGCCATACAATGCTCTAGATAGCAATATTTAGATTACGGAAAGTAAAGGAACCTAAGAGGAAGTGAAGATCTCTCATGTCACTATAAGTGGTAAAATATTTATACTAGTAGACTGTGATAAATAGCATTTGTATATTATGATACCCAGCCTATAAATAATATGGAACACATAAAAAACAATGTTCAAGTAATCCATAGGAAGGAAGGAAAGGAGAAATAGATGAATATCAGAGAACAAACAATATAATGATAGACTTAAGTCCTAATATGAGTAATTACACTAAATGTCAACCAAATGATAGTTTGGTATGAAAGATTTTTAAAATAGCCTGCATATTATTTATAGAAACTCATCTCAAATTCAGTGACATAGCTAAGTTGAATCTAAAAGCATGGAGGAAGATATACTGTGCAAACATTTATCAAACAAACAAAAAGAAATGGATGCGTAAATATCTAGTCATATGGACATTAAAAAAAAGAAAATTACTGCAGTCAAAGAAGGATGAGAGCTAATGATTTTTTAAAAAATAATCCATCTAACAGGAAAATGTATGATCCCAAATGTATATATACCCAAAAACAGTCTCAGAATACATGAAGCAAAAAGCTAATTAAAGGGAGAAATAGACCCACAATTACAGCTGGAAATTTCAACATTCTCTTCTTAGCAACTAATACAGCTAATAGAGAGAAAATTACCAAGCACCTAGAATAACTGAACAGGCTCAATTAACTGAGAGGATTCAATTCATGTATATAAAACATTCCACCCAACAAGAGCACAATGAACATGGAAAATTAATCAAGATGAGCTGTAAAAAAAAAAAAAACTTAAAATTGATATCATATACAGTATATTCCCTGACTATACATTTAGCTAGAAATCAGTAACAGAAAGACAACAGGAAAATTACTAAATATGTTGAAATTAAACAGCAAACTTAGATTCATGAGTGAAGGATGAAGACTCACAGGAAATTTAAAAAAAACATAGAGGTGAAGGAAAACTAAAATATAGCAAAATATGTGAGATGCAAATACAACTATGAGAAGAGAATATATAGCTAAATGCTTACTTTAGAAACAAAGAAAGATCTCAAATCAGTCTTCTAGGTTTCCACATGAAGAATCTAGAAAAAAAGGAAAACACAAAAGGAACTCATAGAAAGTAGAAGGAAGGAAATAAAGAACAGAATTCAATAAATTAAAAACAAAGGAACAATAGAGAAAATCAATTAAACAAAAGTTGGTCTTCAAAAGTAATCAATAAAACTGACAAACTTCTAGCAAGACAGAGGACAATAAAAACAAAAGAATACAAATCCCCAATGTCAGGAATGAAACAGGGACTATCATCACACATCCTATAGCCATTAAAAGAACATTAAGGAAATAGAGCAAATAAGTTCATGCTCATGAATTTGACTACTTAGAAAAAATGAAAACTTTTTGGATACCTGGAAAACTGTGAACTACTGAGAGAGTAAATTCTTAGGTAGGTTGATAAGGAGTCCAGGGCCCTCAAGGAGGAAGGATTCTGGAGCCTTCAAGAAGGAGAAAGGGACAAACATTTTTTCTACATTGCTTTGTCTTAGTCACATAATCTCAAGATTTTTCAAAACTCTTGGTTGTTATGACAGCCATCCTTAAGACTAATTTTCTTTAAGGCCAGAGTTAATGTTTACACAACAAAACAACTCATCTTGCTCAAGGGTAGGTTTTTCCTCAAGCTCTATACTAATGATTATATAACAACAATGTATTTTGCTTGAGGACATGTTTTTTCTTCTTAACAGGAACCTTTTGACTAATCCTGTTAGCTTACACGGGAGTGAGTCTGGTTAGTTCAGTTCAGTACAGTTCAGTCGCTCAGTCCTGTCTGACTCTTTGCAACCCCATGAATCACAGCACACCACGCCTCCCTATCCATCACCAACTCCCAGGGTGCACCCAAACTCACCTCCATTGAGTCGATGATGTCATCCAGCCATCTAATTCTCTGTCATCCCCTTCTACTCCTGCCCCCAATTCCTCCCAGCATTAGAGTCTTCTCCAGTGAGTGAACTCTTCACCTGAGGTGGCCAAAGTATTGGAGTTTCAGCTTTAGCATCAGTCCTTAAAATGAACACCCAGGACTGATCTCCTTTAGAATGGATGGGTTGGATCTCTTTGCAGTCCAAGGGACTCTCAAGAGTCTTCTCCAACACCAAAGTTCAAATGCATCAATTCTTCAGGAATCAGCTTTCTTCACAGTCTAAAACTCACATCCATACATGACCACTAGAAAAAACATAGCCTTGACTAGACAGGCCTTGGTTGGGAAAGTAACGTCTCTGCTTTTTTTTTTTTTTCCTTTGGGCCTCGATCAGAAGGACTTGGGCCCCACGTCTCTGCTTTTTAATACGCTATCTAGGTTGATCATAACTTTCCTCCCAAGGAGTAAGCGTCTCTTAATTTCATGACTGCAATCAGCATCATCAGTGATTTTGGAGCCCAAAAAATAAAGTCTGACACTGTTTCCACTGTTTCTCCATCTATTTCCCATGAAGTGATGGGACCAGATGCCATGATCTTCGTTTTATGAATGTTGAGATTCAAGCCAACATTTTCACTCTCCTCGTTCACTTTCATCAAGAGGCTTTTTAGTTCCTCGTCACTTTCTGCCATAAAGGTGGTGTCATCTGCATATCTGAGGTTATTGATATTTCTCCCGGCAATCTTGATTCCAGCCTGTGCTTCTTCCAGCCCAGCGTTCCTCATGATGTATTCTGCATATAAGTTAAATAAGCAGGGTGACAATATACAGCCTGGACGTACTCTTTTTCCTATTTGGAACCAGCCTGTTGTTCCATGTCCAGTTCTAACTGTTGCTTCCTGACCTGCATATAGGTTTCTCAAGAGGCAGATCAGGTAGTCTGCTATTCCCTTCTCTTTCAGAATTTTCCATAGTTTGTTGTGATCCACACAGTCAAAGGTTTTGGCATAGTCAATGAAGCAGAAATAGATGTTTTTCTGGAACTCTCTTGCTTTCTCCATAATCCAGCAGATGTTGGCAATTTGATCTTTGGTGCCTCTGCCTTTTCTAAAACCAGCTTGAACATCTGGAAGTTCACGGTTCACGTATTGCTGAAGCCTGGCTTGGAGAAGTTTGAGCATGCCTTTACTAGCGTGTGAGATGAGTGCAATTGTGCAGTAGTTTGAACATTCTTTGGCATTGCCTTTCTTTGGGATTGGAATGAAGACTGACCTTTTCCAGTACTGTGGCCACTGCTGAGTTTACCAAATTTGCTGGCATATTGAGTGAAGCACTTTCATAGCCTCATCTTTCAGGATTTGAAATAGCTCAACTGGAATTCCATCCCCTCCACTAACTTTGTTCGTAGTGATGCTTTCTAAGGCCCACTTGACATCACATTCCAGGATGTCTAGCTATAGGTAAGTGATCACCCCATCATGACTATCTGGGTCATGAAGATCTTTTTGGTACAGTTCTTCTGTATATTCTTGCCACCTCTTCTTAATATCTTCTGCTTCCATTAGGTCCACACCATTTCTGTCCTTTATTGATCCCATCTTTGCATGAAATGTTCCCTTGGTATCTCTAATTTTCTTGAAGAGATCTCTTGTCTTTCCTATTCTGTTGTTTTCCTCTATTTCTTTGCATTGATTGCTGAGGAAGGCTTTCTTATCTCTCCTTGCTATTCTTTGGAACTCTGCATTCAGATGCTTATATCTTTCCTTTTCTCCTTTGTTTTTTGCTTCTCTTCTTTCACAGCTATTTGTAAGGCCTCCTCAGATAGCCATTTTGCTTTTTTGCATTTCTTTTCCATGGGGATGGTCTTGGTCCCTGTCTCCTGTACAATGTCCTGAACCTCTGTCCATAGTTCATCAGGCACTCTATCTATCAGATCTAGTCCCTTAAATCTATTTCTCACTTCCACAGATGCGACGCCGGCCCCAAGTGCACAGACGCGCCCGACCACGCTCAGAAGCATGGACAAGAGGAGCTACCCCACATCCGAGGCCAGGGGCAGCAGCTGAGAGAAGCTACCCCTCGCCCCAGGACAGGGGCGGCGGCCGAGAGGAGGTACCCCATGCCGGAGGATGGGGTGGTAGCTGAGAGGAGCTATCCCACACCTGAGGACAGGGGTGGCGGTGGAGAGGAGCTACCCCATGTCCAAGTGGTGGTGGCCGCACTGGTGCAGGAGGGCTGAGAAGAGCTACTCCACGTTCAAGATCATTAGGGGCGGCGGTGAGGAGATATCCCTCATCCAAGGTAAGGTGCATCAGCTGCGGTTTGCTGGAGCAGCCGTGAAGAGATACCCACGACCAAGATAAGAGAAACCCAAATAAGACGGTAAGTATTGCGAGAGGGCATCAGAGGGCAGACACACTGAAATCATAATCACAGAAAACTAGTCGATCTGATCACACGGACCACAGCCTTGTCTGACTCAATGAAACTAAGCCATGCCTTGTAGGGCCACCCAAGATGTGAGGGTCATGGTTGAGAGGTCTGACAGAATGTGGTCCACTGGAGAAGGGAATTGCAAACCACTTCAGTATACTTGCCTTGAGAACCCCATGAACACTATGAAAAGGCAAAATGATAGGATATTGAATAAGGAATTCCCCTGGTGCATATGTGCCCAGTATGCTACTGGAGATCAGTGGAGAAATAACTCCAGAAAGAATGAAGGGATGGAACCAAAGCAAAACCAATACCCATTTGTGAATGTGACTGGTGATCGAAGCAAGGTTCGATGCTGTATCAAGCAATATTGCATAGGAACCTGGAATGTTAGGTCCGTGACTCAAGGCAAACTGGAAGTGGTCAAACAGGAGATGGCAAGAGTGAAAGTCGACATTCCATGAATCAGCGAACTAAAATGGACTGCAATGGGTGAATTTAACTCAGATGACCATTATATCTACTTATGTGGTCAGGAATCCCTTAGAAGAAATGGAATAACCATCATGGTCAATGAAAGAGTCCAAAATGCAGTACTTGGATGCAATCTTAAAAACGACAGAATGATTTCTGTTCGTTTCCAAGGCAAACCATTCATTATTACAGTAATCCAAGCCCATGCCCCAACCAGTAACACTGAAGAAGCCGAAGTTGAACGGTTCTATGAAGACCTACAAGACCTTTTGGAACTAACACCCAAAAAAGATGTCCTTTTCATTATAGGGGACTGGAATGCAAAAGTAGGAAGTCAAGAAACACCTGGAGTAACAGGCAAATTTGTCCTTGGAGCACGGAATGAAGCAGGGAAAAGGCTAATAGAGTTTTGCCAAGAGAACGCACTGGTCATAGCAAACACCCTCTTCCAACAACACGAGAGAAGACTCTACACATGGACTTCACCAGATGGTCAATGCTGAAATCAGATTGATTTTATTCTTTGCAGCCAAAGATGGAGAAGCTCTATACAGTTAGCAAAAACAAGACCAGGAGCTGACTGTGGCTCAGATCATGAACTCCTTATTGCCAGATTCAGACTTAAATTGAAAAAAGTAGGGAAAACCACTAGACCATTCAGATATGACTTAAATCAAATCCCTTATGATTATACAGTGGGTCTGGTAAGACCTCTCTATTGTTGGTTTTAGTATGTATGTGAAAGCCCCTCAGTCCCATCTGACTCTTGTGACCCCATGGACTATACAGTCCATGGAGTTCTCCAGGCCAGAACACTATAATGAGTAGCCTTTCCATTCTCCAGGGGATCTTCCCAACCCAGCGATTGAACCCAGGTCTCCCACATTGCAGGTGGATTCTTTATCAACTGAGTTCTAAGGGAAGCCCTTGTTAGTTCTAATCTGTTAATTTAAGATATATGTTGTGGGAGTGGGTCTGGTAAAAGTATATAAGGCCTTGATAAGACTAACAAGTAGGGCATTCTCTATCCCCCTTCTGAAGTCTATGTCAGAAGTTTTTCTGTCCCTTTACACTGTAATTAAACTTCTGCCACACAAAAACTCTGAGTGATCAAGACTGGGACTGATCCTGAAGCTAGATCTTTTTCTTCAGAGATCAGAAATCTGGGTCACCATAAACTATCACTACCTAAACTAAACTGAAATGAAATAGATTATCCAAATAATTTGATAACTATTAAAGAAGTTAAATCCATATTTTAAAAGCTCACAAAGTGGAAAGTGGAAATCGCCAACTCCAACTCCAGCTGGTTTCACTGGAATATTCTACCTACATTTAAAGAAGAATTAACACCAATTTTACAAATTTTACACTATGTCAGAAGTAGAAGAGGAAGGGACACTTCCCAACTCATTTTATGATGTCAGAATTACTCTGATACCAAAGTCAGACAGTACAAAAAATGACAGATCAATATCTCTCAAGAATGTATACATAAATGCCTTTTATAAAAATATTAGTGAAACTTGCACAACAAAATATTAAAAGAACTCTTTATCATGACCAAGTGGTAGTTATTCTGGATATACAAGTCTGGTTAAATATTTGACTATCAAATCAATGTAGTCCATCATATCCATATTGAAAAGGAAACTGTGTGGTTCATTGTCAGTTGGCCCAGAAGAAGAATTTAACAAAATCCAACACAAATTTGGGATTTAAAACATTTTAGCAAATTAGAAATAAAATATAATTACCTCAAATTGCCAACAAGCATCTATAAAATAACCTGTAGCCAACAGCACAGTACTTAATGATGAAAGACTGGATCCTTTTCCCTTAATATCAGGAAGAGGGAATAAATATCCACTCTCATCACTCGTATTCAACATATTACCAGATTTAGTTACCATAGTAGGACAAGAAAAGGAAATAGATGACACACAATTTGAAAAGGAAGAAGTAAAACTGCCCTATATGCAGCCAAATGGCTGTAGCAATTCCAGACTTCATATGTGTCCACTGCACTGTTCAGAACAAAAGAGAAATCTTTTCTTCTCTTCCCTTTCCAAACATTGGACTCTGAGTTGTACATTTGTGGCCAGGAGGATGTCTTGCACTGAATAGCTTACGTTTGGGGTACTGACCTTTTCTGAACCGTTTACTCTGTCAAGCGTGGAGAAATTATTCTGATGAATTTGAGCCAATCATGTCCCACTCTGATGCTAAAGAGTATCAGTATCAAGCAATGACATCATCATTGTTAACCGATAACTAGGGGTTTGAGTGGGGAGATAATGCAACTCTCTTCTTGACAAGTAAACCCATCTGTGGAAATGACATTTTAAGATAATATAAATGCTATAAAAGTATTCAACAGGTAACGAGACAGATACTGACTGTACATAAGATGGGTACTGTTTTCAGATGGGATGGTCAAAAAAAAAACTCAGTGGAACTAGTGATAAAGAACCTGCCTGCCAATGCAGGATTCCTGTAAGTAAGAAATGCAGATTCAATCCCTGGGTCGGGAAGATCCCCTTGAGGAGAATATGGCAGCCCACTCCAGTTAAAAACCATCTTAGAGAAGATACTCAGAGAAGGCAATGGCAAGCCATTCCAGTACTCTTGCCTAGAAAATCCCATGGACGGAGGAGCCTGGTAGGCTGTAGTCCATGGGGTCGCTACAAGTCAGACATGACTGAGCGACTTCACTTTCACTTTTCACTTTCACACATTGGAGAAGGAAATGGCAACCCACTCCAGTGTTCTTGCCTGGAGAGTCCCAGGGACGGGGGAGCCTGGTGGACTGCCATCTATGGGGTCGCACAGAGTCAGACACGATTGAAGTGACTTAGCAGCAGCAGCAGCAGAGAAGGTACTGCTGGAGCTGAGGCCTAAAGGATAAGATAGAGGGTGTCTTGTGAAGAGCCTGGAAAAGGAAAATGTAGTCAGACCAATTTGGAGATGGAAATGGCAACCCACTCCAATATTTCTTGCCTGAAAAATCCCATGGACAGAGGAAACTGGCAGACTACAGTCCAAAGGGTCGCAAAGAGTCAGATAGGACTGAGTGACTAAACACAGCACAGAGGAATAGCAATTATGGTTTGGTTGCTTGTTGTAGGTCTCCTCTACAAATCTGTACAGTCATTAAGATTGGGGATCATGCTGGCTAACTCCCTGCTGTATCTAGCTGCTGCTGCTAAGTCGCTTCAGTCGTGTCTGACTCTGTGCGACCCCACAGAAGGCAGCCCACCTGGCTCCCCCGTCCCTGGGATTCTCCAGCCAAGAACACTGGAGTGGGTTGCCATTTCCTTCTCCAGCTGATCTAGCAGGGCCTTGCAAAGATTAACTATTCAAGTATTCCCGATTAATGAATGGAGATGAAGGGAATTCCAAGCACAAACACTCAATGGAATGCTTTCGAACTGTCTCTGAAAGAATGGGAAAGGGATAGAAATTTAGGCCAGTGAGACAGATCAACAAAGGCATGTCCCTTGTAGGAAAGAATGGGCCATCTTGAGTACAACAAATGGAACGTAATGAGGGGTAAAGAGGAAAGGAGCTTAAAGTAGTAAGACTGGCTCCAATTATAGAAGTTTTAGGTTCCAAATAAAACTTACCTCTGCTGGCCTGGACAGTAGGGAAACATTTTCAGTTCTTTAACAGTGGAATCGACTGAAGTGACTTAGCAGCAGCAGCAACAGTGGAATAGAATGATGAAAATTGAAGAAGGCTATTTTGGATGGAATGAGGAGGCTGAGCAAATCGATAATTATCATCTTTAATTATTACTGTGTCATGTGTGTATAAAAAGCAATGCTGTTGAAAGGGTGCCAAATAAACTAGAGTATATTCTAATAATATTCAGTGGTTATTATGCATTTTTATAGTATCCTATTCTAAAGGAGATCAATCCTGGGTGTTCATTGGAGGGACTGATGCTAAAGCTGAAACTGCAATACTTTGGCCACCTCATGCGACCAGTTGACTCATTGGAAAAGACTCTGATGCTGGGAGGGATTGGGGGCAGGAGGAGAAGGGGACCACAGAGAATGAGATGGCTGGTTGGCATCACCGCCTCGATGGACATGAGTTTGGGTGAACTCAGGGAATTGGTGATGGACAGGGAGGCCTGGCGTGCTGTGATTCATGGGGTCGCAAAGAGTCGGACACGACTGAGCGACTGAACGGAACAGAACGGAACCAGTTTATTTGCACTTATTTGACACTCACATAATCTTTATAAGATAGATATTATTTTCCCATTTTACAGGTGTCAGCTAGGTACGGATTGCTAAGAAAATTGTCCAAGTTCAGTAAGGTAATAAGGCGTAGAGTTGAATGGGATTGTATACTTTAGCAGTATTTGATATTACCCTTCCATTCAGTTCAGTTCTGTTCAGTCGCTCAGTAGTGTCCGACTCTCTGCGACCCCATGAATCACAGCACACCATAGTCCTGTGGAAATAAAGGACTTTTAGAGTTTTCAAGAAAGGCAGAATGGACAACATTTGAACTCATATGTTGGATATTTCAAAAGTTGACTCAGTATCTCTAAGGAATAATTGAGCCCTTTCTTCCAAATATTATCTATTAGCTTTTGAACTATATTCTCCATAAATTCCATTATTAAAAAAAAGCATAAGGGTTTCACTTTTCTACATATATTTTCATTTTATTTATTCTACAAATTTATTTATTTATTTTATCTAGAACCTTAGGTACACGTTTAATGTTTTCCCATAATATCGTTGTTTTTTTTCTTCTTGCATTCAAATATATTTCACTAACAATCTGTAATTCTTACCCTTCGGGGAGTTTTCCTTCAGTCTTTCTTATTTCAATTTTGCTGAACACTTAAAATCTCTGAATACCTTTGATTTATACACTAAGTTGTGATTCTACATATAAGAAATATATTTAAGTTAAGAAATATCCCCACAAAATACTATGTGTTCTTTAGAGTAGGTATACTTGCATTAGAAGTGTATGATTCCATATGTTCATAAAACGTATTGTTAAATAATATCTATGTGCTTAATTTAGACTCCCCGGTGGCTCAGAGGACAAAGAATCTGCCTGCAATGCAGGAGACCTGGATTCCACCCCTGGGTTAGGAGGATCCCCTGGAGAAGGGAATGGCAACCCACTCCAGTATTCTTCCCTGGAGAATTTCATGGACAGAGAAGCCTGGTGGGCTACAGTCCATGGATGGGTCACAAAGAGTTGAATATGACTGAGCAATGAACACATACATACACACAAATGTGCTTAATTTAGGAGAAATAGTTTCTGTGATAACCCAAATGGTACTCCACTTCTCACCCGTAATTCTCATTCCTTCTTTGTTTTTGTTAATATGCCGAGATAGTGGAACTGTTGCTCTCAGTTAAATGCTATTTCAAGAATATTTATTAAGGCATTTCCCTTACGTTTTATGTTTTACTATGAAAAAGTAAACTCTTCAGAAAGACATTTTTAGTGAGTTCTTTCAATGTCACTCTCTAATGTGGCATGACCTAGCCATCATTTTCTTGGAGGTAGTTAATATTTTGGTACTAATTTTTGATGTTCTGCAAACATCATATTGATTGTACACTATAATGTAAAATCAACTTTCCTAAGCAGAAATGCTCTTCATCTTTTCATATTCCATAAGATGTTTTATCTGTAATTAAAGGGTCAGCTATACTGAAAATCACTGTACTTTGCTCTTTCCAGTATTATTGCATAATTATTGATTGTCAAGCTACTTTTAATTTTCCCTTGTTAGTATAGACTACATCACTTAAAAATATTTATTTTATTAAAAATTCCTCAAATATTGTTATATCCATTTTTTCCTAGATCTACTCAATACTTTTATATCAATGCTAATTAAAAATAGCAAATTGTATAGCATCTTTTTAACCTGTTAGTTGATGTAATTAATGACTAAGCGAATCTAAACATAGAATGCATTGATAGGTTATAGAAGTTTTGCTCCAAATTTCCATCTTTAAAAGTTCTCTGTGCCAAAGTGGACCAACATCTATGAATCTAATTTTGCAGAAATGTGTTTGGTATGCACCTTAACGAAATCAATCACTGAATAACTATTGAAGATAATTTGTGATTTTTTTTCTTAAATGAAAGAATTGACCTGCAGCCCAAGAGCATATGGGCATATCAGGAAAATTACTTGCTTTCTCAAAGAATGAATTAGACTGCATGCTTAATAATCCACCTTAGGAAACTCGAGCAAATTCTGTTTGAATATTTACTTTGTTTAGTTATCTTTTCTCTAGTTCATTGATTCATGAACCTGAACAGAGTTACACCAGAAATAGGGAGACATTAAACTTCTCTGAGCCAGTTACTCCACATACTCTTAACCTTCATTATATTGGTTTGCCCTTCTCCTGTGGCTGTTAAATATTCTAGTATGCAAAACTATCCTTGGTACTATTGACAAATATGTCAAACTCTGTGTTCATCAAAACTGATCTAAGTGTTTTGTACTTTGGCATGTTCAGTCATATCTAGGTCTTGAGGTCAACTTAATGAAATTCTGTGGAAATAAAAGTAAAAAGCAAAAACATCTGAATCTTGGAAGAATTAGTTGGTGTGTCCTGGCTGTTTGAATCCAGCTCTTGAGCTTTCCAGGTGGCACCAGTGGTAAAGAACCCACCTACCAATGCAGGAGACTGGGGTTCCATCCCTGACTTGGGAAGATCCCCTGGAGGAAGGCATGGCAACCCAATCCAGTATTCTTGCCTGGAGAATCCCCATGGACAGAGGAACCTGGTAGGCTACAGTCCATGGGGTCACAAAGAGTTGGACACAACTGAAGTGACTTAGCAAACGTGCATGGCAACTTGTGATCACAAAATATAGAAATTTATTGGTTAGCCAAGAGAGATGGAATTTACTAAAGAGGGTGAATCTGTCTGAGGCCAATAAGGAGAAAAGAGTCACAATTTGACTATATGCAAATTACAGTGTAAAGAATGATTAAATTAAGAAAAAAGAGAAACTATTAAGGACATACAGAGAACTCTGTAGATTAGTTAAGGGCTAGGAAGAGTGTGCAATGCAGGGCAAGTTTGCAAAGGTGTGGTGCAGGGCAGGGCTTCAACAAACTGGATCTTGTTAGAAAATGTGTGGTTGCAGCCCCCTGGAGAGTTTGCTAGGTTGCTTAGGTCAGAGCTAGTTTACCACAGCAGGATATAAGGTTGCAGATAGCCAAGACCCTAAGTGAGGTATACAGAGATTGGGGATTACAAAGATTCACTGCAGAATTACAGCCTGTGGTGTAGACAGGGCCCTGGGAAGCAGCCCTTCCAGGTGTGCAAACAAGCCGAGGCTTGGGACAGGAGCACAAAGGGATGTCAAAGAACTGCCATGAGTCCTGGAGCGCTTGTGCTCATAGGCAGAGCTGGTGGGGAAGCACACAGAGTGGGGAATGTGTGGTATTCCAGGAGAGAAGACCACCTAGATAGTAACCAGAGAGGCTGCAAAGTCACTGAGGAACTGCAGCTTCTAGGAGCATAACTGGGACAGTATCAGTGGAGAGCCTACACGTTCACAGACTGACGGAACACACAGTAGGAGCCAAAAATAAAATACAAAATAAGCACCTCTGCCGGGAGCCAGCGAGGGAAATCCTACCCGTGGCAAAGGTCAACTGGGGAAGAGGCCTGACGGGCAAAGGCTAATCAGGACTCGAGGAACCCCCTGGACTTACCCGAGCATCTACCCCAAAGAAAACCGGAGTCTGACTGCTTTACTATCTTACGTCTCTTACCAAGTCCTCTAATACTTACGGGGGCTTCCCCCCAACCACCTTTCTCTGAAAACATTAATTCAGAGCTGTAGTTAAAAAGTTCTCCTCGGCTTAATAGGAGTGTTCCAATCCAAGCCCCTCTGATAGCTTTCTAACTTGCCTGACAAGTTTGTCCGGGCTCTTACAACTATGAGTGTGACTGTTTATAGCCTCCCAGCCATGCAAAGACAGAAAGCCTAATATTCTAAAATACAGGAATCTGTTGAAGAAGTTAAAATCATTAGAATAGTACTAAAAAAGATTTCATTGTTGAATCAATGCTTGCTGCAAAGTTTCCTCTATCTATTATATCCTTGGAAATATATTAATCACATATAGAGAATATAAGTAGTAGCCTTTGATTTAACCACATCAGATCTTAAGTTAATAAATTCTTTTCTTGTAGCTCACTACACCTGTGCCTTATAGGAATGTAACTTTGTCATGTGTCTAGCACCTGACTTTAGGAAAATCATCTTAAAAGACTATAAGACTTTTTCTAGCTAACTAACCTTTGTTAGGAGAGAGGGCCATAAACTGTTAGCAGGCCACCTGGCCAGAAGATGATGTAAACCACCCAAAACTTTTGTATATCACGAGACATACAAAAATGAGCCCTGATCCTAATAAGGGTCAAGACTGGTGACCCCGCGTGATTTTGGCGTGACTCTATACCTCCCTTTCTCTATTTTTTATGTGCACAACTTAGGGTATAAAAACAGCACTGGAAAATAAAGTTTTGGGCCTTGCTCACTGAAGCTTGGTCTCCCCGTGTCGTTCTTTCTCTTTTTCCATCCTTTTCTCTATTCTCCTTTTTCTGGTTGAGATCCTTGGAGCACTGGGCCCTCTGCATTTACTTATCTACCTGGCCTTCTAAGACCCACTCGAGGGGGTGCCCTGGTGGGGTACCTCCAGTGATTCGAGAGGGCGCCTGAGGCCTACGTAAACAGAGCAAACCCCGTGCTGGGGTTTTATTGCTTTCCAGCGTAAACCAAGGGATCATCAGCCCCTGTCTCTCTCTCTCTCTTTCTCTCTCTCTCTCTGACGCCGACGCCGTTCATCCCGAGGATACCCTGGGCCATATCGAGGCTGGTCCCCAATACACCTCAGAATCAGAAGTCTTCTTCCTCCCACCATGTCGCTCCTGTGCCCTCTACTGAGAGTTGATCATGTGTTCATGTAAGGGAGAAATGCTTGAAGTCAAATCCATGATTGAAGAACATGTACTGAAGGGTGGCTGTGGAGCTGAGAGGCAGTCAAGTGATAACTGGCACAACTGTGAATGGGATGAACCTACGGAATGACACTAGGAAATCATGAGCAATCAGGCCTGTGCTTAGGGACCGGTTCCTTTTTTTCTGTTTCTTCTCCTCCTAACCACTGGTCTTATCTCAAGGTATCTCTCTTAAATCTACGCTTCTCTCATTCTTGGGTTCCTTCATTACCATTTAAACTTAAATGTTCATTGTAGTCACTGCCTTCTTTGTGAGACATTTCAGCTTCAACATCCGTTTCTAACATGCATTCCATCAGGACCTAATGTCCCAAGTTCTTGAAAGAGGGAATGTGTTTAGGAAAGTTCATTATTTTACTCCAGACATCATTACATGTATAGATTAACTGTCTTTGAGACCACTCCTAGTCTAACTGGTTTTGTACCTGGGAGTTGGGTCACAGGGATAAAACATGGCTCCCAGAAAAAGCTCTTCAGCAGGAGTCACAGAGAAATAGTTCCCTCCCCTATTACAAGAGAAGGAGCCACAGACTGTGAGACATGATGATCGATGGTGTCTCTATTAAGTTTGGTATGTATATTATAGACATGGCAAATTTTTCTGTAGAAATCAGTCAACTATACCTAAGCCCTTTTATAGTTTATTCCCTCTAGATATGTTACAAACTGTATTCATAAAATTAATTTTTCTATTTCATAAAATATTTTCACTAGACCAGGTTCAGGGTCTTCATAACATCTCCTGTGGTATACAAAAGTCAAAATGAATATGAGAAACTTTATAATGGAAGAATTATGTCCTGATTTTTCCTAGACATACTTTTTGCATTGCTCAGGATCTTTATCGTCGTAAAAGAAGGAAACAACTAAAATCAGTCTAAGTCAGAAAGGGAGATTTGTTATCTTGTGTATTTGAAAAATAATGACTTCAGTTCTTGTTGGGTTCCAGACTCAAATGATGTTACCCATTTCTCAACTCACCTTTACTCTGAGGTGGCTTAATCCCTATGGTTTCTCTCTACTTGAGGGCCCTCACTATTCTAGACTGCTGTCACTTTTAGAAGAGCGTCAGAGCACTTTCAGGCAATGGTTACTGCTCACAGGAATGAAAGCGGTGTCACCGAGGACACATATCAAATTGCCCATGAAGAAATAACAGGAGTGTAAAATCTGGTTGTGCTCATGTTCTTTTCTTTCTGTGGATTTCTTTAGCTTATATGTAAACATGGGACTATATATGATTATCTTTTTAACTGAAACAGCAGCTACCTTACCAATAAATAAATATCCATTATGAATTATCTTTTGCGAAGTTGGATGCACACTTTATGTGATCTAAATTGGGTTAGAAAACATTTGGTTTACTTATTGCTACTTTGCCATCCCTTGCAAATATCTCTGTACCAGTAGTTCTCAACCAATGGCAGTTTTCCCTCCCAGAAGACAGATTACAATGTTGGAGACATTTTTAGTTGTCACAGCTGGGTGGGGAGATGCTCTTTTGCATCTAGTAGTAGACCCAAAGATTCTCCTGAACATCTTACAATGCACAGAATAGCAACCCTCAGCCCACAACAAAAAATTTTCATCTCTAAATGTCAGTTGTGTGATGATGTGAGAAGCCCTGTTTTTCATGATCATGCCCACTTCTCTGTATTGCTCTATCTCCATATTTTAAATCTCTCTATTCTATTCCTATGTATATATATATATACATATAAACATATGAGTATGTGTGTCTGTTTGTCTGTGTGCACGCACTGTCATCTGACTCTTTGAAAACCCATGGAATGCAGTCCACCAGGCTCCTCTGTCCATAGAATTTTCCAGACAAGGATACTGGAGTGGATTTCCATTTCCTACACCAGGGGATATTCCTGACCCAGAGATCCAACCAGAGTCTACAACATCTCCTTCATGGGTGAGCAGATTCTTTACCACTAATGCCACCTGGGAATCCCATATACATCTTAAATTCCATCTCAACCCAATATCACAGGCAGCTAGTTCCGGTAGGGACTATAGTTGACATCAAAATAAAAATTTTGACTACTAGCTAGAGCTTGCTGGGGAAATACTAATTATCCAGGGTTGAACTCTTTTGGTTGCATCTGACATAAACAATATTTCATCCCTCATAACCAACAAAAAAGATCATTAATATGAGATACTATGCCTGATGAACTCAAGAACAAGAATGTGCCTGGATGAGAGGAATCACCAGATACAGGGAAGCAGATGCCACAGGATATTCTTTGCATTTCTCAACTCTGCTCTTCTTCTTCTGCCAGCTTTTCTTTAGATTAGCCCCAACAGCTCACATTTTACGTGTTATCACTGCCATTAGAAAGAGACAAGCCTATTATTCTATAGATCACACGATGGCAGAGTAGAAGGACATGCACTCATCTTCTTCTGCAAGAACTCCAAAACTGCAACTAACCACTGAGCAACCATTGACAAGAGAATGTTGGATCCTACCAGAAAAAGATACACCACATCCGGGGGCAAAGGAGAAGCCCCAGCAAGACTATAGGATGGGAGAAGTGTTTAGAATCAAACCTCATACCCTCTAGAGATGCTCAGAGGGCTCAAACAAAACCTTATGCACTCCAGGATCCAGGCACCCCAAAAAAGACTGAGCCAGACCTGCCTTTGAGTCTTTGAGTGTCTACTGCAGAGGCATGGGTAATCAGTGGGCTGCCACTGGGACAGGGGCTCTGCCCGCAGCACCTGGGAGGTACAGTGTGTGGAATAAACCCTCTTGGAGGAGGTAGCCATTCACCCCACCGTAGAGCCACCGAGCAGGTGATCTGAAAATTGAAGAACAATTATACCAAAAAAGTTCTCACACTGTTGCAAAATTTCTAGGGCTCACAACAGATTTCCTAAACTGGGGATCTGGCAAAAAGACTGAGAACCTTAGGGAATTTGACTTTGAAGTTCAGTGGGATTTGACTACAGATCTTCCACAGGTCTGGGGAAACAGACTCTTGGAGGGTCCAAAGAAAACCTTGTACACACAAGGACACAGGAGAAAGGAGCAGTGAACATACAAGAGACTGAGCCAGACTTACTGATGAGTGTCCAGGAGTCTCAGGCAGAGGCATGGGTTGACAGTGGCCTGCCATGGGGCTAGAAACACTGACTACAACAGTCCTGGAAGATGCAGCATACTGGCATAAGTCCTTTTGAATGACTTACCCAAGCAATAGTTTTCTGGCCTCAGGCCAAACTACAGGGAGGGAACACCCACCCATCAAGAGAAAATTGGATAAAGATTTACTGAGCATGGCCTCGCCCATCAGAACAAGACACAGATTCCCCCAACCCAGTCCCTCCCATCAGGAAGCTTCCAAAATCCTCTTACCCTTATCCATCAGAGGGCAGATAGAATGAAAATCAGAATCATACAAAGCTAACCAAAATGATCATAAGGATCACAGCCTTGTCTAACTCAATTAAGCTATGAGCCATGTCAGGTAGGGCCACCCAAGATGGACAGGACATGGTGGAGAGTTCTGACAGAATGTGGTCCACTGGAGAAGGGAATGGCAAGCCACTTCAGTATTCTTGCCTTGAGAACCCCATGAACAGAATTCTAATGAATAGAATAAAAAGGGCAAAAAGATATGACACTGAAAGATGAACTCCCCAGGTCAGTAGGTACTCAATATGCTACTGGAGAAGAGTGGACAAGTAGCTCCAGAAAGATTGAAGAGGCTGAGCCAAACCGAAAAACAACACCCAGTTGTGTATGTGACTGGAGATGGAAGTAAAGTCCGATGCTGGAAAGATTGCATAGAACCTGGAATGTTAGGTCCATGTCAAGGTAAATGGGAAGTGGTCAAACAGGAGATGGCAAGAGTGTGAACATCGACATTTCAGGAATCAGTGAACTTAAATGAACTAGAAAGGGTGAATTTAATTCATATGACCATTATATCTAATACAATGGACAAGAATCTCTTAGAAGAAATGGAGTAGCCCTCATAGTTAAATGATGAGTCCAAAATATAGAACTTGGGTGCACTCTCAAAAATGACAGAATGATCCCGTTCATTTCCAAGGCAAAACATTCAAGATCACTGTAATCCAAGTCTATGCTCCAACCATTAATGCCAAAGAAGCTGAAGTTGAACGGTTCTAGGAGGACCTCCAATACCTTCTAGAATTAACACCAAAAAAGATGTCCTTTTCATCATAGGAGACTGGAACGCTGATGTAGGAAGTCAAGAGATACCTGGAGTAAAAGGCAAGTTTGTCTTTGGAGTACAAAATGAAGCAGGTCAACGCCTAACAGAGTTTTGACAAGAGAGCTCACTGGCCATAGCAACACCCTCTTTCAACAACGTAAGAGACAAATCTCACATGGTCATCAGCAGATGGTCATTACAGAAATCAGATTCATTATATTCTTTTGTAACTGAAGAAGAAGAAGCTCTATACAGTAAGCAAAAACAAGACCGGGAGCTAACTGTGGCTCAAATCATGAACTCCTTATTGCAAAATTAAGATTTAAACTGAAGAAAGTAGGGAAAACCACTAGACCATTCAGGTATGACCTAAATCAAATCCATTACAATTATACAGTGGAAGTGACAAGCACATTCAAGGAATTAGATCTGATAGACAGAATACCTGAAAAACTATGGATGGAAGTTTGTAACATTGTGTGGGAGGCAGTGATCAAAACCATCCCAAGAAAAAGAAATGTACTGTTAAAGTACTGCGCCCAATATGCCAGCAAATTTGCAAAATGGTTGTCTGAGGAGGCCTTACAAATAGCTGAGAAAAGACAAGGAGAATCTAAAGTCAAAGGAGAAAAGGCAAGATAAATTCATCTGATTGCAGAGTTCTGAAGAATAGCAGAGAGAGATAAGAAAGCTTTACTAAGTGATCAACGCAAAGAAATAGAGGAAAACAATAGAATGGGAAACACTAGTGCCCTCTTCAAGAAAATTAGAGATACCAAGGGTTATTTCATCCAAAGATGAGCACAATAAGGGACAGAAACAGTATGAACCTGACAGAAGCAGAAGATATTAAGAAGAGATGGCAAGAATACACAGAAGAACTGTACAAAAAAAGATCTCAATGACCCAGATAACCAAAATGGTGTGATCATTCACCTAGAGCCAGACATCCTGGAGTCTGAAGTCAAGCAGGCCTTAGGAAGCATCACTACAAACAAAGTTAGTGGAGGTGATGGAACTCCAGCTGAGCTATTTCGTCATCCTAAAAGATGATGCTGTGAAATATGCCAGCAAATTTGGGAAACTCAACAGTGGTCACAGGACTGAAAAATGTCAGTTTTTATTCCAGTCCCAAAGAAAGGAAATGCCAAAGAATATTCAGGCTACCATACAATTACACTCATCTCAGATGCTAACAAAGTGATGCTCAAAATTCTCCAAGCTAGGATTCAACAGTATGTGAACCAAGAACTTCCAGATGTTCAAGATGGATTTAGAAAAGGCAGAGGAACCAGAGATCAAATTGCCAACATCTGTTGGGTCATAGAAAAAGCTAGAGAATTGCATAAAATATATCTACTTCTGCTTCATCACTACGCTAAAGTCTTTGACTGTGTGGATCACAAAAACCTGTGGAAAATTCTTCAAGAGATGGGAATACCAGGCTACCTTACCTGCCTCATGAGAAATGTGTATGTAGGCAACAGTTAGAACTGGACATGGAACAACAGACTAGTTAAAAATTGAGAAAGGAGTACATCAAGGCTATATATTGTCACCCTGCTTATTTAATATGGAGAGTACATCATGCAAAATGCCAAGCTGGATGAAACACAAGCTGGAATCAGTATTGCCAGGAGAAATACCAATAACCTAGACATGAAGATGACAGCACCCTTATGGCAGAATGTGAAGAGGAACTAAAGAGTTTCTCGATGAAAGTGAAAGAGGAGAGTGACAAACTGGGCTTAAACTCAACATTCATAAAAAAGAAGATCATGGCATCCGGTCCCATCACTTCATGGCAAATAGATGGGGAAATAATGAAAACAGACAGACTTTTTTTTCTTGGACTCTAAAATCACTGCAGATCATGAGTACAGCCATGAAATTAAAAGATGCTTGCTTCTTAGAAGAAAAGCTATGACAATCCTAGACAGCATTTTAAAAAGCAGAGACAAAGGTCCAGCAGAGACATTTGCTGACAAATGTCCATATAGTCAAAGCTATGTTTTTTCCATTGTCATGTATGGATATGAGAGTTGGACCATAAAGAAAGCTGAGTGCCAAAGAATTGATGCTTGAGCTGTGGTGTTGGAGAATACTCTTTAGAGTCCCTCGGGCTGCAAGGAGATCAAACCAGTCAATCCTAAAGGAAATCAATCCTAAATATGCATTGGAAGGATTGATGCTGAAGCTGAAACTCTAATATCTGGCCTCCTGATGTGAAGAACTGACTCATTTAGAAAGACTCTGATTCTGGGAAAGATTGAAGGCCAGAGAAGAAGGGAACAACAGAGGATGAGATGGTTGGATGGCATCACCAACTCAATGGATATGAGTCTGAGCAAACTCCATGAGTTGGTGAAGGACAGGGAAGTCTGGCATGCTGTAGTCAATGGGATCACAAAGAGTCAGACGTCACTTAGTGACTGAACTGAACTGACATGTACTATTCTAGATGACAATGCTAAAAATCCTGAAACAGGGTGCTAGAGAACCAGATTTAAGTCAGATGCACATTTTGGATTGATAAACTAATACAAGGGCTTCTCTGATGGCTCAGTGGTAAAGAACCTGCCTGCCAATAAGGGGACACAGTTTTGATCCCTGGATTGGGAAGATCCCCTGGAGAAGGACATGACAAGAAATATTTCTTGCCTGGAAAATCCCATGGATAGAGGAACCTGGTGGGCTACAGTCAATAGGGTCACAAAAAAGCCAGGCACAATTTAACAACTAAACAACAGCATACTATGACAAGAGGTGCTGAGAGATAGTATGCCAAACAGCTCACCTACTCACCCACTCTCCCCATAACCATCCGTATGAGGGTAGAATGTAATTTCCAAAAGTAGGGAATATTTAGTCATCAGGCTCATGGAGGAAAATCAGACACCTAGAAAACACCACCTATATATTCTCACCCCCTTGTGCTATCACTTGATCAAAACATTCTGATTGTCTTGGATTAAAATATTCTAAAAAAAAAAAAAACTCCAGTAATTACTCTTCTAAATGTATCACTTCTTTCCTACCATATCTTCTCACACAAAAAAGAACTAAGTTGTATAAAAAATTCCTTGTAATTGGAGAAAGCCTTTTTGACTTATAGTTGAATACCAGACTTTTTAAGGGGGCTTTTGTGATGGTCAACAGTTGGTAAAGAATCTGCTTGCAGTGCAGGAGACACTAGAACACTTCCTAACACCATACACCAAAATAAACTCAAAATGGATTAGAGAGCTAAATGTAAGACCAGAAACTACAAAACTCCTAGAGGAGAACGTAGGAAAAGCACTCTCTGATATAAATCACAGGAGGATCCTCCAAGACCCACTTCCCAGAATATTGGAAATAAAAGCAAAAATAAACAAATGGGACCTAATTAAAATCAAAAGCTTCTGCACAGCAAAGGAAACTATAAACAAGGTGAAAAGACAGCCTTCAGAATGGGAGAAAATAATAGCAAATGAAGCAACTGATAATGGATTAATCTCCAAAATATACAAGCAGCTCCTGCAGCTCAATTCCAGAAAAAGAAATGACCCAATCAAAAAAATGGACCAAAGAACTAAACAGACATTTATCCAAAGAAGACATAAAGATGGCTAACACACACATGAAAAAATGCTCAACATCCCTCATAATCAGAGAAATGCAAATCAAAACCACAATGAGATACCATTTCACACCAGTCAGAATGGCTGCTAGCCAAAAGTCTACATGCAATAAATGCTGGAGAGGATGTGGAGAGAAGGGAACCCTCTTACACTGTTGGTGGGAATGCAAACTAGTACAGCCACTATGGAGAACAGTGTGGAGATTCCTCAAAAAACTGGAAATAGAACTGCCATATGATCCAGCAATCGCACTCCTGGGCATACACACTGAGGAAACCAGAATTGAAAGAGACACATGTACTCCAATGTTCATTGCAGCAGTGTTTATAATAGCCAGGACATGGAAGCAACCTAGATGTCCATCTGCAGATGAATGGAAAAGAAAGCTTTGGTACGTATACACAATGGAGTATTTTTCAGCCATTAAAAAGAATGCATTTGAATCCGTTCTAATGAGGTGGATGAAACTAGAACCTATTATACAGAGTGAAGTAAGCCAGAAAGAAAAACACCAATACAATATACTAACGCATATATATGGAATTTAGAAAGATGCAAATGATAACCCTGTATATGAGACAGCAAAAGAGACACAGATGTATAGAACAGTCTTTGGGACTCTGTGGGAGAGGGTGAGGGTGGGATGGTTTGGGAGAATGGCACTAAAACATGTATATTATCATATGTGAAACGAATCGCCAGTTCAGGGTCCATGCATGTTTCAGGATGCTCAGGGCTGGTATGTGGGGATGACCCAGAGGGAGGATAAGGGGAGGAGGGAGGTGGGAGGGGGGTTTGGGAGGGGGAACTCATGTACACCCGGGGCACATTCATGTCAATGTATGGCGAAACCAACCAATATAATATTGTAAAATAATTAGCCTCCAATAAAAATAAAATAAAACAATGAAGGCATATCAATAAAAAAAGATCCGTTCATCCGTTCCGTCGCTCAGTCGTGTCGGACTCTGCGACCCTGTGGACTGTAGCCTACCAAGCTTCTCCGTCCATGGGTTTCTCCAGGCAAGAATATTGGAGTGGGTTACCGTTTCCTTCTCCAGGGGATCCTCCCTACCCAGGGATCCAACCCGGGTCTCCCACATTGAAGGCAGATGCTTTAACCTCTGAGCCACCAGGGAAGCTCCCCCCCTCCCCGCAAAAAAAAAAAAAAGATATATATATATATAATCATTTCTTAACACACAGCAAGCTTAACCAAAGGATGTTGATATTTTGCTCTAGTAAATATGTTCTGTTCAGTCACTCAGTCGTGTCCGACTCTTTGAGACCCCGGGGACTGTAGCCTACCAGGCTTCTCCACCCATGGGATTCTCCAGGCAAGAATACTGGAGTGGGTTACCATTTCCTTCTCCAGGGGATCTTCCCGACCCGGGGATCGAACCCGGGTCTCCCTCATCGGAGGCAGACGCGTTAACCTCTGAGCCACCAGGGAAGCCCAAGTAAATATAAAATAATGTAAAATGAGGATCGCAAAAAACCAAGCTACATAGAACAATACCTGTTGAAGACTAAAATTATGTGCTTTATACTGAAAGTATAATTCAGATTAATGAAAAATTTAGCAAGAGTTTAAAGCAGCTAGTCCTCTTAAAAGAGAAATATTTTCTTCTGTAACATAATACTCTCTAGTTCATTTTTTATTCTTTGGAAAATAAAAATAAATTTCTGTCTAGTCATATTTGTCCAACTTACCACAAATTCTAAAACAGAACTTCATTGCAACTGTAGAAGAACCTTTACCATAACTGTTCAATATAGATTGTAAAGTGATATAGCCATGACTGTTACCTGAGAAATTTAAAAATGATGTGGCAAAAATTCCCCCAGATACATCAATTTGATATAGAAAGAAGAAACATCTCAGGCAAGTATTGTGTTCCATATACATTAATTGAGAGGAATCTATTAAACAAACCAACATTCATGGTCTGATGGAACTACTGAAAGTGAAATATTTCAAAACACATCATTATCATGATGATTATGTTAATAGCAATCATTATCATATCATTTCACTAGGAAGGAAGAAGCCTCCAACCAAAATCTTAAAGCTATTTGACAGAATGGTAAAGTAACAGATGAACTCAGTGGAGGGCACATAGTGAGGAGTGTCTGGGTAGTTGAATAAGTTGGTTTGGAGGGCAAGCAATCATCAGGTTCAAGTTCAGTTTCCATTGCACGCAACAGCAGTCCTACTGAACACAACAATTATGAGTTAAGATGATCAGAATGTAGACTTCTACAAAGTCTATTCAGTTCAGTTCAGTTCATTTGCTCAGTCATGTCCGACTCTTTGTGACCCCATGAATCACAGCACGCCACGCCTCCCTGTCCATCACCAACTCCCGGAGTTCACTCAAACTCATGTCCATCGATCGAGTCAGTGATGCCATCCAGCCATCTCATTCTCTGTCGTCCCCTTCTCCTCCTGCCCCTAATCCCTCCCAGCCTCAGAGTCTTTTCCAGTGAGTCAACTCGTCACATGAGGTGGCCAAAGTATTGCAGTTTCAGCTTTAGCATCAGTCCTTCCAGTGAACACCCAGGACTGATCTCCTTTAGAATGGACTGGTTGGATCTCCTTGCAGTCCAAAGGACTCCCAAGAGTCTTCTCCAGCACCACAGTTCAAAAGCATCAATTCTTCGGCGATCAGCTTTCTTCACAGTCCAACTCTCACATCCATACATGACCACTGGAAAAACCATAGCCTTGACTAGACGGACCTTGGTTGGCAAAGTAATGTCTCTGCTTTTTAATATGCTATCTAGGTTGGTCATAACTTTCCTTCCAAGGAGTAAGCGTCTTTTAATTTCATGGCTGTAATCAACATCCACAGTGATTTTGGAGCCCAAAAAAACAAAGTCTGACACTGTTTCCACTGTTTCCACATCTATTTCCCATGAAGTGATGGGACCAGATGCCATGATCTTTGTTTTCTGAATGTTGAGCTTCAAGCCAACCTTTTCACTCTCCTCTTTCACTTTCATCAAGAGGCTTTTGAGTTCCTTTTCACTTTCTGCCATAAGGGTGGTGTCATCTGCATATCTGAGGTTATTGATATTTCTCCCGGCAATCTTGATTCCAGCTTGTGCTTCTTCCAGCCCAGCATTCCTCACGATGTACTCTGCATATAAGTTAAATAAGCAGGGTGACATATACAACCTTGACGTACTCCTTTTCCTATTTGGAACCAGTCTGTTGTTCCATGTCCAGTTCTAACTGTTGCTTCCTGACCTGCATACAGGTTTCTCAAGAGGCAGGTCAGGTGGTCTGGTATTCCCTTCTCTTTCAGAATTTTCCACAGTTTGTTGTGATCGACACAGTCAAAGGTTTTGGCATAGTCAATGAAGCAGAAATAGATGTTTTTCTGGAACTTGCTTTCTGCATGATCCAGTGGATGTTGGCAATTTGATCTCTGGTGCCTCTGCCTTTTCTAAAACCTGCTTGAATATCTGGAAGTTCATGGTTCACATATTGCTGAAGCCTGGCTTGGAGAATTTTGAGCATGACTTTACTAGCCTGTGAGATGAGTGCAATTGTGCGGTAGTTTGAGCATTCTTTGGCATTGCCTTTCTTTGGGATTGGAATGAAGACTGACCTTTTCCAGTCCTGTGGCCACTGCTGAGTTTTCCAAATTTGCTGGCATATTAAGTGCAGCACTTTCACAGCATCATCTTTCAGGATCTGAAACAGCTCAACTGGAATTCCATCACCTCCACTAGCTTTGTTCATAGTGATGCTCTCTAAGGCTCACTTGACTTCACATTCCAAGATGTCCAGCTGTAGGTCAGTGATCACACCATCGTGATTATCTTAGTAATGAAGATCTTTTTTGTACAGTTCTTCTGTGTATTCTTGCCACCTCTTCTTAATATCTTCTGCTTCTGTTAGGTCCATACCATTTCTGTCCTTTATCGAGCCCATCTTTGCATGAAATGTTCCCTTGAAATCTTTAATTTTCTTGAAGAGATCTCTTATCTTTCCTATTCTGTTGCTTTCCTCTGTTTCTTTGTGTTGTTCGCTGAAGAAGGCTTTCTTATCTCTCCTTGCTATTCTTTGGAACTCTGCATTCAGATGCTTGTATCTTTACTTTTCTCCTTTGCTTTTTGCTTCTCTTCTTTTCACAGCTACTTGTAAGGCCTCCTCAGACAGCCATTTTGCTTTTTTGCATTTCTTTTCCATGGGGATGGTCTTGGTCCCTGTCTCCTGTACAATGTCACGAACCTCCATCAAGAGTTCATCAGGCACTCTATCTATCAGATCTAAAGTCTATTCAGTGTGGCATATTCATCAATTTAATGCACTAGATACATAAAAAGTACTTAGGGGGAATAGAAATATTTTCCCATTGGGTCTACTTCCTGTTACATTCATTCTCTCAACATTTATTGGATGACACTATGTTTCTAACACATTGTTTATTTGAGATAGAACATACTTTTCTACCCCTATTGTGTATACTCATTAAAGGTTTTATGGTCTTGTGTGCTGCTCAGATGCCCCTCAGGGTGATCATCCCCTCAGGGGTTTTAGGTCCTGAAGGCCAGACCTCAGTTCCTCTCCAGAATCTGCCTTCCATTTTAAGGAGACTGCCTTTTTAAAGTAACAGCCCCTCTAGCAGCTGCACTCATGGCTGCCAGGGGTGGAGAGGGGGAAGGGGGAACAGAGGCCTGGTCTTTGACCCACCACTCTGCATGGCCTGGCTTCCAGGGCACCTCCTTTTGTTACTGAGACCTCTGCTGTGATTTCATCACAGTTCACCCTCTCCCTTTACCCAGTCCAGTTACTTTCACACCTCATGGTTGTTCTTCCCAAGATTAACCTCTTGTCAAAAAACCTCAGGCTTTGCCAGGGAGACTAATCCACTGTACTTATACTTATTTTGTAAAGTTTTATATAAGATACTTTAAATGAAGATAGTTTTTATTGAGTCCAGAATTAGACAAACAAAAGTTGGCTAAAATAAATACGTAAATGTGAAAAAAACTGTACAATTTTATAAGAAAACAAAGTAATTTTATAAGCTTGAGGTAAGAAAAAAAGTGAAAGTGTTAGTCACTCAGTTGTGTCTGGTTCTTTGGGACCCCATGGACTGTAGCTCACCAGGCTCCTCTGTCCACAGAATTCTCTAGGCAAGAATACTAGAATACTGGAATAGATTGTGATTCCCTTTTCCAGGGGATCTTCCCAACCCAGAGATCAAACCTAGGTCTTCTGCATTGCAGGCAGTTTCTTAACATCTGAGCCACCAGGGAAGAAAATTTTTCTTCATTAAGAAAGATTTGTTAATAAGACTTCAGAATCACTGACACTAAAATGATTCTAAAGTAAGAATATCTGTTCACCAAGCAATACCAGAAAGGAAGTGAAAATAGAAGCCACAGACTAGAATAAAGTATTTCAAATCATGTTAATAGCAAAGTATTACAGATATCCAGATTAAAATTTTACATCATTAATAATTTTAAAAAGCAACCCATAAAAAGGGACACAGATAGATGATCAGCTACTTCACAGGAAAGTTTCATAGTAATAATATTTTTTAAAAAAGAGTTCAACCTCACCAGTACTCAAGAAAACACATACTAAAATCAAGACGATATTGGTTTTACTAACTACACAGGCAAAATTTAAGAATTGGAAAAGTTCTTGCTTTGGTAAGGATCTGCTGCAAAGAGAATTCTAACAAATGGCTAGTGAGAATGTTAATTGGTATAATCACTTTGATTTCAAAAGCTGACATTTTTTTTGAACAGTTGAATGTGACAGTTACCTGTGATTAGCGATTCTATTCCTTGGTTCATGTTGTAGACTCTTTTCCACATGTGCATTAGGAGATACATTGCTCATAATAGAAAGACAACTAGACAAAATCAAAATGTTTATGATTAGGATAAAGGGTAAATAAAATATGATAGTCACTTTACAAAGGATTACACAGCAATGATAATGAATGAACTGAGCCACACAAAAGACTACAGATAAAACTTAGAAACATTATATGAAAAGAAAGTAAACTGCAGTATATGACACTTTTTAAAGCTTCAGTTCAGTTCAGTTCAGTTCAGTCGCTCAGTCGTGTCCGACTCTCCGCGACCCCATGAATCACAGCACGCCAGACCTCCCTGTCCATCACCAACTCCCGGAGTACACTCAAACTCATGTCCACAGAGTCGGTGATGCCATCCAGCCATCTCATTCTCCGTCGTCCCCTTCTCCTCCCGCCCCCAACCTTTCCCAGCATCAGAGTCTTTTCCAGTGAGTCAACTCGTCGCATGAGGTGGCCAAAGTATTGCAGTTTCAGCTTTAGCATCAGTCCCTCCAATGAACATCCAGGATTGATCTCCTTTAGAATGGACTGGTTGGATCTCCTTGCAGTATAAGGGACTCTCAAGAGTCTTCTCCAACACCACAGCTCTTAGAAACTAGTAAAACTAAGCAGCTTTTATTATATTGCTTCAGAATATATACATGTGGATAAAAACTTTTTGTTTTTAACTCCCACTGGAGAATACTGTAGAACACTGTCTACTCATTGTTCACCTTCCAAATCACACACAAAAATCTCTCACTGGCAAAAGTGAAATCAGTACCTGCCGAAAAGTGAGTTGGAGTAATGTCAATTCTGTTTTCAGTCATTACAAAACAGAGGACAATAAAAAAGGTAGATGTTCTTGTGAAAAAATAAATAATATTTCAGTTCAGTTCAGTCCAGTTGCTCAGTCATGTCTGACTCTGCGACCCCATGAACCGCAGCACACCAGGTCTCTCCCTGTCCATCACCAACTCCTGGAGTCCACACAAACTCATGTCCATTGTGTCGGTGATGCCATCCAACCATCTCATCCTCTTTCGTCCCCTTCTCCTCCTGCCTCAGTCTTTCCCAGCATCAGGGTCTTTTCAAATGAGTCAGCTCTCCACATCAGGTGGCCAAACTATTGGAGTTTCAGCTTCAACATCAGTCCCTCCAGTGAACACCCAGGACTGATCTCCTTTAGGATGGACTGGTTGGATCTCCTTGCAGTCTAAGGGACTCGCAAGAGTCTTCTCCAACACCACAGTTCAAAAGCATCAATTCTTCTGCATTCAGCTTTCTTTATAGTCCAACTCTCACATCCACACATGACTATTGGAAAAACAATAGCCTTGACTAGATGGACCTTTGTTGGCAAAGAAATGTCTCTGCTTTTTAATATGCTGTCTAGGTTGGTCACAACCTTCCTTCCAAGGAGCAAACGTCTTTTAATTTCATGGCTGCAATCATCATCCACAGTGATTGTGGAGCCCAGAAAAATAAAGTCAGCCACTGTTTTCACTGTTTCCCCTTCTATTTGACAAACAGTGATGGGACCTGATGCCATTATCTTAGTTTTCTGAATGTTGAGGTTTAAGCCAACTTTTTCACTCTCTTTTTTCACTTTCATCAAGAGGCTCTTTCGTTCTTCACTTTCTGCCATAAGGGTGGTGTCATTTGCATATCTGAGGTTATTGATATTTCTCCCAGCAAACTTGATTCCAGCTTGTGCTTTATCCAGCCCAGCATTCCTCATGATGTACTCTGCACATATGTTAAAGAAGCAGGGTAACAAAATACAGCCTTGATGTACTCCTTTTCCTATTTGGAACTAATTCTAACTGTTGCTTCCTGATCTGCATACAGGTTTCTCAAGAGGCAGGTCAGGTGGTCTGGGATTCCCTTCTCTTGAACAATTTTCCACAGTTTATTGTGACCCCCACAGTCAAAGGCTTTGGCATAGTCAATGAAGCAGAAATAGATGTCTTTCTGGAACTCTCTTGCTTTTTCCATGATCTAGCGGATGTTGGCAATTTGATCTCTGGTTCCTCTGCCTTTTCTAAAGCCAGCTTGAACATCTTGAAGTTCACGGTTCACATATTGCTGAAGCCTGGCTTGGAGAAGTTTGAGCATGACTTTACTAGCATGTGAGATGAGTGCAATTGTGCGGTAGTTTGAGCATTCTTTGGCTTTACCTTTCTTTGGGATTTGAACGAAAACTGACCTTTTCCAGTCCTGTGGCCACTGCTGAGTTTTCCAAATTTGTTGACATATTGAGTGTAGCACTTTCACAGCTACATTTTTTAGAATTTGAAATAGCTTGACTGGAATTCCATCACCTCCACTATCTTTGTTCATAGTGATGCTTACTAAGGTACACCTGACTTCACATTCCAGGTTGTCTGGCTCTAGGTGAGTGATCACACCATCATGATTATCTGGTCATGAAGATCTTTTTGTACAGTTCTGTGTATTCTTGCCACCTCTTCTTAATATCTTCTGCTTCTGTTAGGTCCATACCATTTCTGTTCTTTATTGAGCCCATCTTTGTATGAAATATTCCCTTGGCATCTCTAATTTTCTTGAAGAGATCTCTAGTCTTTTCCATTCTATTGTTTTCCTCTATTTCTTGGCACTGATCACTGAGGAAGGCTTTATTTTCTCTCCTTGCTATTTTTTGGAACTCTGCATTCAAATGGATATATCTTTCCCTTTCTCCTATTCTTTTCACTTCTCTTCTTTTCATAGCTATTTGTAAAGCCTCCTCAGACAGCCATTTTGCTGTTTTGCATTTCTTTTTCTTGGGGATGGTCTTGGTCCCTGTCTCTTGTACAATGTCACAAACCTCCATCCATAGTTCATCAGGCACTCTGTCTGTCAGATCTGGTCCCTTAAATCTATTTCTCACTTCCACTGTATAGTCACAAGGGATCTGATTTAGGTCATACCTGAGTGGCCTAGTGATTTTCCCCATTTTCTTCAATTTAAGTCTGAATTTTGAAATAGGGAGTTCATGATCTGAGCTGCAGTCTGCTCCCAGTCTTGTTTTTGCTGACTGTATAAAGCTTCATCTTTGGCTGCAAAAGATATAATCAATCTAATTTTGGTGTTGATCATCTGGTGATGTCCATGTGTAGAGTATTCTCCTAGATATAACCAAGCTTCTTATGGAGCTTCCCAGGTGACATTGTGGTAAAGAATCTGCCTGCCAAAGCAGAAGACACAAGAGAAATGCATTCAGTCACTGGATTGGGAAGATCCCAAGGAGAAGAAAATGGAATCCACTCCAGTATTCTTGCCTAGAGAATTCCATGGACAGAGGTTCTTGGTGGTCTTCAGTTCATGGGGTTGAAGAGTCAGACATGACCAAACATACACACAACACACACATACACTCAAACTTACTATCCAGTCTTTCTAATTTAGAAAGTACAACTTATCAACAAATTTCATCAACTTGATCCCTAAAACTATCTTGTCTCCCCCTTCTTGCTATGTCCATTACTTGTCCTTACTTGTCTAGGCCTCCACTTCTCACCTGGATGATAGCTGAATGCGGTAGTTTACAGATTTGTAGTCCATCTTCCTCTTGTATCTACAACAAATGCAACCAGACTGATTTTAGTAAATAAGATCATGTTACTGGTCTTTTAAAGAACTTTCTGTGTTTTTCTGTCCTACATAAAGTATAATCTAACATCCTCAATTTAAAGTGTCTGATCTTCTCTGCATTTCAACCATTATGATCTAGTCACACTATCATTAAATTTCCTCAAATTTACTGAGCTTATGACACTGGCTTGCATACAGTATTATCCCCCCTTCAATAGTCACATGGATGGTATCATTTTGTCATGTACATCTCAGCTTAATATACATCATGGAGAAACTTTTTTTCCAATCTAAAGTAACACCTGGCATTTTAATTCTCTTCCCAGCACTCACAAATTCTTTAATTTACTTGTTTAATGTCCATCTCATCCTCAAGCATTAAGCGTCATAAAGCAAGGACTCTGTGGATTTTGTTTACCACTACAGAATGGTGTCTAGAACAGGTGTAGGGAGATAAAAATTGCTTAATAAGTAAGTGTTGAATGACTTACCATGCTAGCATGTATTTTGATAATGGTGCTTTTTAAAAAGATAATAATGATGTTTCTTACATGATTACATTTTACTGAATATATCAGCCTTGATGCCATAATTGGCCCATAACTCTTTCTAAGTAACCATTCCTTGTTGATAGCCTCTGCTAAAGAGTTAGTCCTTAGGACTCAGTCTTGTTCTTGAGTATATTCTATTTTCTTGAATAAATACTGGTAAACATTTCAACTACATGAACTACAAACAATTATTTTATGATTCCATCTATAATAGCAGTGTTTCTTATTTTATTGTCTAAAAGATGTTATCAGGGAAATGCTAAATCCAAATTACTAGTAGTAGCCATTAATCCTGAAAGAGATTTTTGAGTCAATGAAATATTATTTTATCTTCAATTAAAACTGACATGTTAAACATTTTTCTTTAAAGGGTTAGTCCTTAGGAAACCATTTTGTAAAATAAGACACTTATTGCCATTTACCTAGGTGATCTAGGAGTGTGTCTGAAACAAAAACAGCCAATTCTGACTGACCAGTTACCTAAGGTGTAAATACACCTGCTACAGAAGATTGTATCTCTTATGATTTATGATTTATGTGTAAGAGAGAAAAGTAAACAGCTAGGAAGCTGAAAGCTGATATATAAAAAAAGCTGATATATAAAGCCAGAAATAGGGTGTGGGTGTAGATGGACTTGGACTATGCTCAAGCCGAGGACATGAGAGAGTAAAAACTCTGTAGTTAGAAAAAAATACATTGAAAGCAGGGAGGAAAAATGGTGAGACTTGCCCAGAGCTGCTGACTCAAGTTGAAGTTTCAGTGCTTAAGTGAGGATGCACAAACTGTTATTGCCTATATCCCCCGAACTGACTTGATATTACCTGGTTAAAAAACCTCAGAATTCCTGACTTCTTCAGTATATATCACTTCTACATAAGTTGGAAAACCTTGGCTGAATTTCCCTTCTTTATATCGATAGAAACCTAACTGGTGTAGTTCACAGCTCTACTTTCCATATTTTGTCTTATCATTTAATCTTTCATTCAACAATTATTTATTTAGCAACATCTATGCTTTAGACACTGTTTTAGGTTTTAGAACAAGATACTGAACAAAAGCAAGAAAAGTAAATAAATTCCTGATCTCCTGAAAATTATGTTATAGAAAGGGATATTCCATAAAGAAGATGAAAAAGTTAAAATACCTTATAACATCATTCCCCAACAGTTTTGGCCCCAGGAACTAGTTTCATGGAAGACAATTTTTCTATTAGTGAGATTAGGGGGAGGTGGTTTCAGAATGATTTGAGCTCATTACATTTATTGTGCACTTTATTTCTCAGCTAATACCACCATGGATCTGACAGGAGGTACCAGTCTGTGGCCCGGAGGTTGTAGACCCCTGCTTTATAAGACAGTGATGATGCTAAGAAAAAAAGAAAATAAGACATAGGAAGGGGATATGAAATACTGAAGGAGGGAAGGCAGGGTGTTAAATTTTAGATGAAGTGGCCAGAATAGGCCACAGCGATAGTTACTTTTCAGTACAACTTTCAAATACAAGAGCATTCAGTACAAGAGCATTACTATGAGCATGCTTGGAAAATTCTAGGCAGACAGAGGGGAAAACAAACAAAGGGGCCTTCAGTCGATGTGTTGAAAGACTAGCTGAATAAGCAAGAGGAAGCACATTAGGGGATGAGGTCAGAAAGTCACTGGCAGGGGGAGGTGAGACCAGGAGGGATTGAGATGTTGAGGCCCAAATTATGATGAGTCTTTTAGTCACAGTACAGATTGTGGCTTTTACTCCAGATGAGGTGGGTTGCCTCTGGAAGGTTCCAAGTAGAGAAGTGGCATGCTCTGACAAGGTTTAAGAGCACCACTTTGGTTACTGTGTTGGTGAGAGACTACAGGTGCCTAAGGGGAGAGAGAAAGAGGAGTTAAGAGGCTGTTGCTCTATTCAAGGTAAGAGCTGAATGGTCATGTTAGGCCAGGCTGGTGGCCAAGGGGGTGTTGGGAAGCCAGCAGATTCTACATATATTGCAAAAATATTACTGAAAGAATATGCTTTTAGGTAGACTTGGAGGGTAATGAAAAAAAAAAAAGAATCAAGATTTGGGACCTGAAATGAAAAGCCTATAGGAAGAGCTGATGTAGCTTTAAGTTATAGGCAAGTATATCAGGAACTACATCTTAAGCTTAAGCATGTTAAATGTAAGATGTCAGACCTAAGTAGAAATGTCAAATAGGCCAGTGAAGGACAGAGATCTGGAGTTCTGAAGAGATTTCTAAAATGGGGATATATAAATCTGATAGATAGTCAAGAAGGCAGGTAGTCAGATGGGCAGACTATAAAGTCATGAGATGTGGTATTGTCATTGTTCAGTCCCTAAGTCATGTCCAACTCTTTGCAACCCCATGGACTGCAGCATGCCAGGCTTCTCTGTCTTTCACTAACTTCTGGAGTTTGCTCAAACTCCTGTGCATTGAGTCAGTGATGCCATCCAACCATCCCATCCTCTGTCATCCACTTCTCCTCTTGCCCTCAATCTTTCCCAGCATCATGATCTTTTCTGATAGTCCCTATTCACAGCCCAACATTTGGAGGTCAGTGAGATGAGAAGGAAAGCAAGTGAGATGGTGCAGTCCGAAAGGTGAGGAGAAAAACTAGCCCACAGTGATATCCTAGAAAACCAGAGAAAGAAGTGTCAGAGAAGAGTAGTCCTCACTATCAAATGATGCTAATATCACACCTAAGATAATGGGCAGATGCAAGGATGCAAATGTGGCTGAAGGAACTTGACTACATTCTCTTCTGACAGTTTCTGTGTTCTTGTTGGTATGGAGAGCGAGTCAACAGCTGAGAGTGAGGATGAAGGGGCAGTTAGACTTTCACTCTAAGTTTCCAATTATAATGCTTTTCACTTATCGATTAGTGTTCAATATTTGTGGACTACATAACTAACAAAAGAAAAAAAGAACCCTTAAAATGAGAGTGAGAATATAAGGGTTAGAGGCTCCACTCTAGTGCCTATTGTGTTGAGTAAGTCACTCACTTCCTCCCCCCTTTAAGATTCAGTTTTCCCATTAATAAAATTAGGCTAATAATAACTACTTAGTGGAGGGGAAAAAAATCCCTGATTCATAGAATTTGTGGGTGAAGTAATTAGGAAACGATGTCTTGAGCATTTAGTACCTTTGTTTCAAATATAATTTATGTGATTATAAGTTACATAGGTTAAAAGGAAACGATGTCTTGAGCATTTAGTACCTTTGTTTCAAATATAATTTATGTGATTATAAGTTACATAGGTTAATATTTCATTTTATTGAACTTATTTCTGAAAATTTAGCAATCAGCTCTCAGGAGATGAGACAAGCTGGCTCCAGAATACCACTGTATCTACTTCTGAGTTTTAGTAAGAATTGAACAAATTCATGGGTGAGGGAGAGCTTGCATTTAGTAAAAATCTATTCATACAAGGATCATTCATCAAGGATCATTATATTTTGAGATGTTTTAGATCAAGAAAGGAAGGCAAAAGTTACAGTCCCTGCCTTTTTAGTGTTGGAATTTATGACATATTTTCAGAGAGTAACTAACAAGTAAATAAACAATGAGCTAAGTTTCCACAGGTAAATTAGACAAAAGGCTTCCTGATTATAAAAATACAGGGAGATTTTAACCATTTTTTTTTCATTCAACATCTAAAAAGTTAATCAATTTAGTTGTTTTCTTTTTTGTAATTTTACAGTTTTAACAAGCTTATCTCTATAGATAAAAGGATCAACTATAAAATTTCTAAAATATTCCTTTAAATTATGGGTCATTTTTTTCTGGAATACTGCTGTAGACTTCGATTTCAAGACTCCTTTTTATTCAATAATAAGAGATAGGATGAAAAAGAGTTAACCACTAACACTTCAAAAAATGAGATCATTTATATGGTGCATAGAAGGTACCCCTTGTTGTTGAACTCTCATTTTCTTACTATCACTGTGGCTCATACGTTGTTTACCAAAGTGGAGAGATAAATATAAACTAGATTTATATTTAATACCTATTAATGACCTGTTACTGGAGAAGGGAATGGCAAACCACTTCAGTATACTTGCCTTGAGAACCCCACGAACAGTATGAAAAGGCAAAATGGTAGGATACTGAATGAGGAATTCCCCAGGTCGGTAGGTGCCCAGTATGC